>NC_050573.1:127912708-128212708 GCF_011100635.1 Trichosurus vulpecula | reverse complement strand
ATCGTGTCAGCCTTTATTCCCACATCATGAACACATTTTGACTTTATTTTGGTATAGGGTGTAAGATATTGGTCTATATCCTACCATTTTCCAATTTTCCCAGCAGTTTTTTGTGAAATAGTGAAGCAGGATTCTTTGGGTTTATCAAAGAGTAGATTGCTATAGCTGTTGACTACCACGTCTTGTATTCCTATCCTATTCCACTGATCCACGACTCTGTTTCTTAGCCAGTACCAGGTAGTTTTGATGACTGCTACTTTATATCTCAGTTTAATATCTGGTATGGCTAGGCCACCTTCCCTAGCATTCTTTTCATTAATTCCCTAGATATTCTAGACCTCTTGGTCTTTCAGATGAATATTGTTATTATTTTATCCAGCTCTGTAAAATAATTTTTTGGTAGTTTGATTGGTATGGCACTGAATACATAAATTAATTTCAGTAAAATTGTCTTTTTATCATATTAGCTTGGCCTAACCATGAGTAATTGATATTTTTTCCATTTATTTAGATCTGACCTTATTTGCATGAAAAGTGTTTCATAATCATGTTCATATAGGCCCTGGGTTTGTCTTGGCAGATAGACTCACAAATATTTTATAGTGTCTACATTAACTTTGAATGGAATTTCTCTTTCTACCTCTGGCTTTTGGGCTTTGTTAGTAGTGTATAGGAATGCCGAGGATTTATGTGGGTTTATTTCATATCCTGCAACTTTGCTAAAGTTGTTTATTATTTCAAGTAGTTTTTTACTTAATTCTCTAGGATTCTCTAAGTAAATCATCATATCATCTGCAAAAAGTGATAATTTAGTTTCTTCTTTGTCTGTTCTAATTCCTTGAATTTCTTTTCCTTCTCTTATTGCTACAGCTAACATTTCTAGTACCAAATTAAATAGTGCATATGATAATGGACATCCTTGTTTCACCCCTGGTCTTATTTGGAATGCATCTAGCTTTTTCCCATTACATATAATGCTTGCTGGTGATTGTAGATAAATGCTATTTATCGTTTTAAGGAGGAATCCATTTATTCCTATACGTTCTAGTGTTTTTAATAGTAATGGGTGTTGTATTTTGTCAAAAGCTTTTTCTGCATGTATTGAGATAATCATATGGTTTCTGCTAGTTTCCTTGTTGATATGATGATCAATTATACTGATAGTTTTCCTAATATTGAACCAGCCTTACATTCCAGGAATAAATCCCACCTGGTAGTATTGCATTATTCTAGTGGTAAGTTGCTGCAATCCTTTTGCTAATATTTTATTTAAATTTTTGTATCAATATTCATTAAGAAAATTTTTCTATAATTTTTTCTCTGTTTTAGCTTTTACTGGTTTAGGTATTAGTACCATATTTGTGTCATAAGAAGAATTTGGTAGGACTCCTTCTTCACCCATTTTCCCAAATAGTCTATTAACTATGGGGATTAATTGTTCTTTAAAGGTTTGATAAAATTCACATATAAAACCATTTTGCCCCGGAAATTTTTTCCTAGGGGATTCATTGATTGTTTGTTCAATTTCTTTTTCTGAGATGCGGTTATTTAGGTAATTTATTTCCCCTTCCGTTAACCTGGGCAATATATATTTTTATCCATATTCATCCTTTTCCCTCAGTTTGTCACATTTATGGGCATACAATTAGGGAAAATAATTCCTTATTATTCTTTTTATTTCCTCTTCATTGGAGGTGAATTCACCCATTTCATTTTTTATACTGGTAATTTGGTTTACTTCTTTCTTTTTTTTAAATCACATTAGCTAAAGGTTTATCAATTTTATTGTTTTTTTTTTCATAAAACCAGCTCTTAGTTTTGTTCAATAGTTTTATTTATTTCAATTTCATTAATTTCTCCTTTGGTTTTCAGTATTTCTAATTTGGTATTTAATTGAGGATTTTCAACTTGTTCTTTTTCTGTCTTTTTCAGTTGCATGTCCAATACATTGATCTCCCTTTTCTCTATTTTATTCATGTAAGCATTTAGAGCTATAAAACTTCCCCTGAGATCTTATCCTGCATCCCATAAGTTTTGTTATATTGTCTCATTATTGTCATTCTATTGAATGAAGTTATTAATTGTTTCTATGATTTGTTCTTTGACTTGCTCATTCTTTATGATCAGATTATTTAGTTTCCAATTAATTTTTAGTATATCATTTTATGGTCCTTTAATACACGTAAGTTTAGTTGCATCATCATCTTGAAAAGGCATTGAGTATTTCTGCCTTTCTGCACTGGATTGTGAGTTTTATACCCTATTACATGGTCAATTTTTGAGTATGTGCCATGTATTGCTGAGAAAGAAGTATATTCCTTTCTATCCCCATTCAGTTTTCTCCAAGGTCTATCACATCCACCTTTTCTAAAATTCTGTACACCTTCTTAACTTTTTTCTTGTTTACTTTGAGGGTAGATTTATTAAATTCAGAGAGGGGAAATTTGAGGTCCCCCACAACTATAGCTCTATATGAATGCTTGCTTACTAAAATGTGATAATGATTGCAGATTTTTGTGTATTGATATCATTGATTTGATCAAGTTAGAGTCATAATCAATACAAAATGAGAAAAAATGATAAAGATGTAAAAATACTGTATATTCACATATATTTCTCCCACTCATGTACTAGTCAATTAGCTCCCTTAAACATCTGGATTAGAATTACTCTATCTATTAGCTACCATTCCTAGAGAGCTGACAGCAGTAATGCCAAGTGCTTCAATGTTGCCCTGAAGAGTATTTATAGGCCAAAGACCTTTGGTGGATCACAACTACTCATCACTATTGGAGTCACACTGATCAGTGACAAGGAGGTGATCCTGAACATTTCCACAGTGTTCTCAACAGACTGTCATTAATCAATGCTGAGGATTGTATGTTTCAGCTTCTAATCGGTTCCTCTCTAGCCAAATTTCCTATTGAAAAAAGTACTGAATGCCATCAAGTTTCTGTCAAGGGGCAAAGTGTCAGATCCTGATTCCATCCCCATACAGATCTACAATGTAGGGGGTCTGTTGCTCATACAGAAGCTGACTGAACATTTTCGGATTATATAGCAAAAGAATGTTATCCCCTAGGAGCTTAAGGGTGTCTCCATTCTACATCTGCAGAAGAAAAGGAAACAAACTGCCCCATGATAATCACAGGTAGAACTCTCTCCCAGACATTGGTGCCAAAATCTTTGCCAGAGTCTTCCTTAATCAGCTGATCCTTCATCTGGAAGATTGTCACCTGCCCAAGAGTTAGTGTAATTTCAGAAAGGGCCTCCAAATGGTCAACATAATGTTTGCTGCCCAACAATTCCAGGAGGATTGCCAGAAGCAGAAGAGATGTCTGTAAACAATGTTCATCAATCTATCCAAGGCCTTTAATGCTTTCAGCCATGAGGGCATATGGAAGATTTTGGTGAAATTTGGTTTCCCAGAGAAGTTTATCAGTCATGTATGCCAGTTTCATAATGGCATGTTCTCATGGGTTCTGGATGAAGGACAATGCTCTCTTACTTTTCCAGTCATCAATAGAGTGAAGCAGGATTGTGTGCTTGCTCCCATATTCTTCAGCATGATATTTTCCCTGGCGTTCTGAGATGCCTTCAACAAGATTGAAAACAGCATGAAGATCACTTTCTACACTGATGGTGCATTAATTTGAAAAGGCTACAAGCCAAGACCAAAGTGGAGTGGTGGAGTTGGTAGATGCCTTTTTGTTTGCAGATAATTGTGTATTTAATGCAGCCTCTGAGGCATAGACACAAAAGAATACGGATTTATTCTGCACTACCTGTACTAATTTTGGCCTGACAATCAACACCAAGAAAACAGAAGTTGTCCACCAGCCAGCTCCACGTTATCTGTACATGGAACCACTGGTCGTGGTAAATGGAGGAATTTTGAATTTTGTGGATAAGTTCAGTTACCTTGGCAGTATACACTCCAGGGCTGTCCAAATTGATGATGAGGTTGATGCAGATATTGACAGAATTTGTTCAGTGATTGGGAGGCTTTGAAAGAAGGTGTTGGAGAGAAGAAGTATCAGGCTACATATCAAACTGATGGTCTAGAGAGTCATCATGCTGACTAGCCTATGACACCTGGACAGTCTATCAATGCCATGCCAGAAAACAACCACTTTCACTTGAATTGTCTCAGAAAAATCCTGCATATTACATGGCAAAATAAGGTACTGGACACTGAACTCTTCTCTAGAACTGAACTGCCAAGCATTGAAACTTTATTGCAGAGATCATGACTTTGATGACCTGGCCACATGGTTTGAATGTCAAATGCAGGCTTACCCAAAAAGATTATTTTATTGAGAACTCACTCAAGATAAGCACTCATGGTGTCAGAAGAAATGGTATAAAGACACTCTCAAGGAATGTCTGAAAAACTTTAGCATTGATCGTGAGACATGGGAAATGGTAGTACAAGACTTTCCAGCATGGCATACCCATGTCACAATGGCCTTGCACTCAATAAGCAAAGCAGAATTGCAGAAGCACAAAGTAAACATGAGCTGAACAAATCCAGAGGCATTTCTACTCTAAATGTTTGAATGGACAACTTGTGGTAGTGCTGATCTGTGGTAGGGATTTCTGAAATTGTATTGCACTGATCAGCCACAGCCAAACACACTGTACCCTAACCCTAACACTATGATGTCATTGGTCTTATTTGAAAAGAAAGACAGAAGATGGCAGCTGGAAGGCTGGGACTTGCTTAAGCTCCCCCAACCCCAGATCCCTCCAATCACCTATAAAAATAGCTCTGAACAAATTCTAGAGCTTCATAACCCATGAAATAGCAGAGGGAAGCAGGGCTTCAGCCCAGGACAGCCTGGATGGTGGCTGGGAAGGGTCTATCACATGGAGCTGGGAACACAATGGAGCAGATCCCAGGGTGGGCCACTCCAGGACTAACCAGACTGGGAGCTGGGCAGAACAGACCATAGTGCCCTGAATCATTGAGCTGTGGCAGTTACCAGACTTCTCAACTCACAAATGCCGAAGACAACAGAGCAGGTTAGAGGGAAAACCTGCTGGGACAGAGTGAAAGGAGTTCATGGTCAGCCCTAGCCCTGGGGGTGGCAGAGGTCGGGCAGATCTGAGACTGCTTCCAGAGGTACAGCTGCAGTTGTTTCCAGTGCCAAGACCACCAGGTGGGAGGAATTAAGGGGCAGATTAGAGCAGGACTACAGAGCCTGCTTTGCCCTGCCTGGATCTGGGCCACAATCCTAGTTGGTGGTTCTTGGGGGAGAAGGAGCACTGGTGTAACAGAGCTTGCTGTGTAGAAGTAGCTCTGAAAACAACAGTGGAGGCCCTCAACCTTGGGACAAAGGACTCTCTACAAGCAGTTGCACTCCGACAAAAATCTCAAGGGTCAAGTAGTTGTCTGGGAACATGAAGAGGTAGTGAAAGCACACTCAGATTCAGAATCAGACTTTGGAATCTTTTTTTTGGTGACAAAGAAGACCAAAACATAAAGCCAGAAGAAATCAACAAAGTCAAAGAGCCTACATCAAAAGCCTTCAGGAACAATATGAATTGGTCTCAGGCCATGGAAGAACTCAAAAAGGATGTGGAAAAGCAAGTAAGAGAAGTAGAGGAAAAAATTGGAAAGATAAATGAGAGTGATTTAAGAAAACCATGAAAAACAAATCAATGTCTTGCTGAAGAAATACTGAAGAATACTGAAGAAATACTGAAGAAAATAATACCTTAAAAATAGAGTAACTCAAATGGCAAAAGGCTCCAAAAAGCCAATGAGGGGAAGAATGCCTTGAAAGGCAGAATTAGCCAAGTGGAAAACGAGGTCCAAAAGACCACTGAAGAAAATACTACCTTAAAAATTAGATTGGTGCAAGTTGAAGCTAGTGACTTTGTGAGAAACCAAGGTATTATAAAACTGATCCAAAGGAATGAAAAAATGGAAGACAATGTGAAATATCTCATTGGAAAAACTACTGGAAAACAGATCCACAGGAGATAATTGAAAAAATTACTGGACTGCCTGAAAGCCATGATCAAAAAAAAGCCTAGATGTCATCTTTCAAGAAATTATCAAGGAGAACTGCCCTTATATTCAACAGCCAGAGGGTAATATAGAAATTGAGAGAATCCACCGATAGCCTCCTGAAAATGATTCCAAAAAGAAAACTCCTAGAAATCTTGTCACCAAATTCCAGAGCTCCCAGATCAAGAAGAAAATACAGCAAGCAGCCAGAAAGAAACAATTTGAGTATTGTGGAAACACAATCAGGACAACACAAGATCTAGCAGCTTTTACATTAAGGGATTGAAGGGCTTGGAATATAATATTCCAGAGGTCAATGGAGCTAGGATTAAAACCAAGATTCACCTACCCAGCAAAGCTGAGTATAATGCACCAAGGCAAAACATGGATTTTCAGTAAAATAGAGGACTTTCAAGTTTTCTCAGTGAAGACCAGAGCTGAATAGAAAATTTAACTTCCAAACACAAGAATCAAGAGAAACATGAAAAGGTAAACAAGAAAGAGAAATCATAAGGGATTTACTAAAGTTGAACTGTTTTGTTTATATTCCTACATGGAAAGATGATGTGTATAATTCGTGAGACCTCAGTATTAGAGTAGCTGAAGAGAATATACATATATAGGCACAGGGTGAGTTGAATATGAAGGGAAGATGTCTAAAAAAATAAAATTAAATTAAGGGTTAAGAGAGGAATACATTGAGAGAGGGAGAAAGGAAGAGATAGAATGGCTTAAATAATCTCACATAAAAGTGGCAAGAAAAAGCAGTTCATTGGAAGGGAAGAGGGTGCAGGTGAGGGGGAATGAGTGAATCTTGCTCTTATCAGATTTGACTTGAGGAGGGGAATACCCCACAGGAGGGAAGGAGGAAGGGGATAAAAAAGGGGGGATGATGGAATGGAGGGCAGATATGGGGAGGAGATAATCAAAAGCAAACACTTTTGAAAAGGGATAGGGTCAAGGGAGAAAATTGAATAAAGGGGGACAGGATAGGAGGGATTAAAATATAGTTAGTCTTTCAGAACATGATTATTGTGGAAGGGTTTTGCATAATGATACACGTCACCTATGTTGAATTGTTTGTCTTCTTAAGGAGGGTGGGTGGGGAGGGAAGAGAGGAGAGAATTTGGAACTCAAAGTTTTAAAAGCAGATGTTGAAAAAAAAAAGCTGTTTTTGCATGCAGCTGGGTAATATGATATACAGGCAATGGGGCAAAGAAAGTAAGGTAAAAGGGGATGGGGTGATAGAAGGGAGGGCTGACTGGGGAACAGGACAATCAGGATGTACACCATCTTGGAGTGGGGGAATAGAAATGGGGAGAAAATTTGTAATTCAAAATGTTATTTAAATCAATGCTGAAAACTAAACATATTAAATAAATACCAAAATATTAAAGAAGAAGAAAAGAACGAACGAACAAAATTTACAGAGTTGAGCTGTCTACACACATATGTATTCACACATGCACATGTGTACATATACATAAACATATATGTACATGAAAATTTTATACATATACATATATATTTATATACATGAATATATACAAACATGTATATGATGAATTCACCATCTTTCCTTCTAAATCAGCGTTTTTAACTCTTTTGTGTGTCATGGACTCCTTTGGAAGTCTATTGAAGACTATCAATACTTTATCAACATAATGGTTTTTAATATTGGGGGAACTGCTAAATTTAACTTAGAAGTTAGTGAAAATTAAGATGAAATGTATTTTTCCACCCAAATTCCAAACTCACTGAAATACATAAATGGCCTAGTGTCTATAGCTTCTAGGTTAGGAACCCCTATTCTTTTTTTTTTTGAGAGGGAAGGCAGGGCAATTGGT
This sequence comes from Trichosurus vulpecula, assembly GCF_011100635.1. NCBI lineage: Eukaryota > Metazoa > Chordata > Mammalia > Diprotodontia > Phalangeridae > Trichosurus > Trichosurus vulpecula. Next base: position 128,204,845 of record NC_050573.1, on the reverse strand, counting down.
CTTAAGTGACTTCCCCAAGGTCACACAGCCAGTAAGTGTGTCAAGTGTCTGAGGTTAGATTTGAACTCAAGTCCTTCTGACTTCAGAGTCAGTGTTCTACTCACTGTGCCACCTAGTTGCCCCTAGGGACCCCTATTTTAACTCCACTCATTATCTCAAATGCTCCATTCTAGTTGAAAGCACTCCATTAACTAAGTTTGACAGCAAACACTAAAATTCTTGCCTAATAATCTTGCCTAACTTAGACTGTGTCTCTTGTCTTAACTATTTGTGTACCTTTTCATCACTCCAATTAGGCCGCATCACATTGATCTTTTGTATCCCTAACAGGTAGATCAGTGTCTTATATAGGGTTTAATAAATTATTTTTTAAACTGAATAACAATTGAATGTATAAAAATTTAGAAATGAAGGGAGACCTTTAGGAATCTGAAGATTAAAAAAAATGTTGTGTTATTCCAGGATCTCAGGGACAACTCATGTGGGGAAACCATAAGCTTTCAGTATTCTCAACATTGGTGGGATTTGTGTCTGACCAACATGCCTGTGAGCTTGTCTTTAGTTGGAGTTTAAAAAAAAGACTTGGACCCAGCCAGTGTCAATCAGCTAGAAACCTCTGTTGATTCAGGGTGACAGAACTTCATGTTCCTCTTTAATCTGGGATTACTGCTTTGGTTATTCTTCAGATGGCTTCGGATTGGGCAAGAGACTAGGACTACAATCCCACTGCATTCCCAGATCCAGAGTCACATAACTGCTGCTAGCTTCTCAATATGCTCTTTTGTCTGTACAAAGCACACAACTGCTCCTTACTCTGGAATGACACCCCTAGGTGCAGGTTCTCTCTTCAGACTACCCAGAATCTGTGACCAGGACAACAGGGATGTATCAGATGCTCAGGGAGGGCTAGCACCTCTGGTGTGAGGGCTTACTGAGCCATTTTCAGGGCTGCTCATCTACCTTTGGTGTCCACTTTCATCCAACTCTCACTTGTGGCTCCAAGAATCTGTAACACACACAGTGGCCACTCCACAATAAAACTGTCTCAGCAGATGGATAAACCAGGTTGAGGGTAATCTGCAGACCTTAAACCTATTGGTGAGTTAGGAGGATGTCCAGGCCAAGCATGTGAAGACTTCCCCCAGGAAGAATGAGCAGATGAGAACAACTTGTTCCAATGGCTGTGAAGGCATCTGAAACAGGTGCTATGGAGCACTTAGAGTTAGAGCTTGGTCAGACATTGAAGATGCCAAGGTCTTCCACTGCATGCCAGACCATGGACATAGTAAGCAACAAAACTTCCATTTGACACATATTTCTTCACCATGAATAAAAGAAGTCCAGAGAGGTAACATACCCAGGGTTATATGAGTAGTAACAGAACTGGTGTTTAAACTCGGGTTTTCTGACTCCAAATTCAAAGAACAGTAAAAATTTAGCATAACAGTACCTTGTAGTTGTAAAAACTACTATGAGCCAACATTATTCTAAATGCCCTACAGAATGGATTTATAAGAGCTCAAAAGGAACAAAGCACATAAACTGAAAAAGAATGAAAAACACGCTCACATACACACAAACACAAAACAAATATTGTACTACAATCCTGTCCCATAATTCCTCTTCAGCCTTCTCTTCTTCTTCCTCAGATAATATAATCCATTGTAGTGATTGCTCTCACCTTCTTCTTTCTGATAAATCCCAGCACCATTTCCCTGAGAGGCAGGGTTATTTTTCTCTAATGCTACTAACACAAGCTCCCATTTCAGTGTATTCTGTTCTCTTGAAGGTCATTCTTCACTTTTCAGGGCAGAAGTGCCTGACTGGCTGCAAAACTCAGTCTGCGCTCCACTCACCGAAAGCCCTTTTCACAGATGCTTTACTGAAAAACAAAAGAACAAATAGTAGGAAAAGAACTGAAGTCTGAACTTAGAGGCCACATGTTGGCCTCAGATGGGGAGGAGTTGAGGCCTTTCCCTTTACTCCACTGACTCTTCTCTCACCAGAATTCAGACAATCAGGAAGGAATCATATCAAAAGTAACAGCATGTCATCGGTTAGTGTATTTTGAATGCATCCCTGTTCTGGTCAGGCAATCAGATGATCCTTCTCACCAGATAATTGGCTGACTGGAACCAGTTTTAGAATGTTGGCATATATTCCAAAGCTTCCCAAGGAACTTTAAGTACATGACATCATGACTGCTGAGGCACACCATTCATCTTCTTTATTTGGGAAATTACATTAGCTGATGCTGATGCCTACTCCCTGGGACTTCTCTCTCCTTTCCTCCCATTAAACCTTTAAATAAAAAAGTTTTGTGTGATAACATCCATACTTTCATCAGTGATATTGCACATATATTGCTGGACTTAGAGCTAGGAGGACTTGAGTTCAAATACTTTCTTAGACACTTACTACCTGTGTGACCATGGGGAAGTCACATAATGGTTATCTGCCTCAGTTTCCTCATCTGTAAAATGGGGTAATAATAACTTTTCAGTCCATTTGACTGACTCTATGAGACATTTTGTGGTAACCTTCTAAAAGTTTACTTTCCAAAACATCCTCAAAAATTAATCGAATCAAGTTCTATGGACATCAATTTCCTCATATATAAAACAAGTTGGGTTCAACCAGTCGATCTATAAGGATATTTCTATGTGTAATCTATGATTCTTTGATTTAGCATTGTAGACAATGGATGGAATGGGAAATTTTGTAAATGAGCTGGTGGAGTTTTAGAGGTGATAAATGAATGATGACAATTTTAATTTTATAATTATTAAAGGAACTATGGAAAATTAAGAGACTTAGATATAGCCACTGTGTTTTTTTTTTTTGTCTTTCTGTGAAGTACATGAAGGAAGTGAAGAGATTTGCATGTGATCTAAACATCAAAAGAATTTCATGAAATGGGTATGTATCAAAAGAACTGCTGGAGCTTCAGGTGACTGAAGAAATGTGAAACATCCATTTATGGGGAAAAAAGTAGAAAGTTGATAAGAGGTGAACACTCTCAGAGCAGCAGCAAAGACGGAATTAGCTGCAGTGAAGAAGTATGAAGATATAATGGCCCCAATCAACATGCTCATTTCTAGAATGTTTGTAGTTGGCCACCTATGTAGCTACTTTGTGAGATCCTTCAGGATAATTTTATCACCAATTTACTTATGCTCTCTCAGTCACTTGTGGTTAACTTCTTTTCTTCCCATCTTTTTACTTTTATCCTTTACCTGCACTTCTGGTATCATGAAGGTTTAGAATTGGAAGAGATCTTCAATTTTAGATTCATTTTACAGGGCAGAGAAAGGGGGCCTAGTTTCTTTAGTCTAGGTTCACATGAAGCTTGGGACTATTAAGCAGATGTGAATATAATAGAGGATACACAGTGTTATAAATTTTCTTCTTTGTATATCAAATATTTTAATAATTAGAACTAGAAGTGGATAAGAACTCAGAGGTTATCTAGTTTAAAACTACGTATATTAGTCGATTGCCATTTATTAAATACCTACTACATGCCAGGCACAGGGATAAGCATGAATCCTATTTATAGCATCATTAGAAAGTGTTCATACAGTTGTACTTGAACATCTGTGGTATCACAAGATGCACTATCCACCCACCTCAAAAAAAAAAAACTATTCCATTCTGGATACAGTTCTAATTATCTGGAAATTTCTGCTATGATGAGTACTACCTTCCTGTAACTTTCACCTATTAATGCTATTCCTTCTGTTAATATCATATAGAATCATAATTAGTCTTCCAAATGACAGTCCTTCAAATTCTTAAACATATTTTTGCCTATGGTTCTAGTAACTATTTTTTCCCCAGGCTAAATGCTCTCAGTTCCTTTACCTAATCATTTTAGTGTATAATCTCAACTCTTCTCATCATCTTCCTCATATTCAGTAATGCTTCTGCACCCACTTCTATATATTTTCTAGTTTGACAATGTACTTTCTAAAACAGATACCATAAATTAGACACAATATTCCAGATGAAGTGTAATCAGGATAGAGCAAAAAAGAGACTATGTCAGGATCATAACTAGAGACAGAAGATATTTCATAGGCCATCTGGTCCAACTACCTCATTTTATGAATGAGAAAATTGAAACCTAGATGGCAAAGTGGATAGAACACTGGACTTGGAGTTAGAAAGTTCTGAGTTCAAATCCTTCCTTAGACACTTGCTAGCTATCTAATGTATGTAAATCATGTAACCTCTCCCAGCCTTAATTTCCTTATCAGTAAAATGGGGATAGCAAAAGCATCTACCTCACATCAAACTCACAGAGTTGTCATAAGATAAAATGAAATAAATATAAATTACTTTGTAGATGTTAAAGCATTATATAAATACTGGCTATCATATGACTTTTCAAGTATACATAGGACAGAGGTAGGATTTGATTCCAGGTCATTTAAACTCCAAATCCAGTGCTCTTTCTACTGAATCATGATTGCCTCATTTCTGAACTGGATTGTTTTTCTTTTAAATGATTACTTGTAATAATGTTTTTTTCCTTAATATTGAAACATTCTTTATTTCCCCATTTTATTTATGACAAAATTTTGGTCATAGTGGGCTCGAATATGTATTTTTTTATTCATTAGGTATATTGCTCTATATTTCTCTTTCTCTTCTTTGTCCTTTCCTGGCTTAGGTGAAAGGATAATAATTGTCTTCTGAAATTAATTTGATCATGTGTACTTTCTTAATTACTGAGATTGCAATGCCAGTAGATTAGAAGATATAGCAGGTTGAATTATGTTAAAAACACTTCAAAGATGATTCCTGTTACAAAACAAATCAATTTTCTCAAATACTAGCCTAATATGTTATAGAGAGGTTAATCATTAGTAGGCAGGCAATTTGTTGATAAATTGGACACGATGACCTTTGAAACAAAAAAAAAATACAAAAAATGTTCTCAATCCCAATCACTGCCTCACCCCACACCCACATACACCTACCCATGTACAAATATTTCTGAAGAGCAAGTGTCAGATTAATAGAAAGTCAGAAATTATAAAGAATTATAGTTGTAAATTATCACAAGAAAGGAAAATACAGCTAAATAGAAGGATGATTCACACTTCTACTTTAAAAAGGCAAATAAAAGAGTTGGTTTTGTTATGTTCCCCAAAATAATAAGCAATGTCATTTCATGTAACATTTGGAGCATTGCAATGTTTATCAATTAATCATTCAATAAACACTTTTAAAGAATTGTGCTAGTGCTATATTCCTTATAAGTACTGATAAAAATGACTACCATGAAAAAAATCTGCACCTATGTCTATTGTAGATCTTCAAGAATTAGAGAAATTTCATGAAAATTTTAATAACTTTACAAATTAAACCAATATATGTACAGATACTCAATTATTTAAGCAAAAGGCTGAAAAATGGCTATGATAGTAAGAAACATATCAGAAAACATGGCTCATGAACACAGAAATTGGAGAGACCAAAGCCTTTTAGACTACCCAGAAGCCTTATACTTATATATTACAAATATTCTTTTTTTAATCATTATTTATTTATTTAATATTTTTAGTTTTCAGAATTAATTTTCACAAGGGTTTGAATTACAAATTTTCTCCCCATTTCTACCCTCCCTGCACTCCAATATGGCATATGTTCTGATTGCTCCATTCCCCATTCAACCCTCCCTCCTGTCACCCCACTCCCCCCATCCCCTTTTCCCTTACTTTCTTATAGGGCAAGATAGATTTTTATGCCCCATTGCCTATATATCTTATTTCCTAGTTACATGCCAAAACTCTTTTTTTTGAACACCTGCTTTTAAAACTTTGAGTTCCACATTCTCTCCCCTCTTCCCTCCCTACCTACCCTCCCTAAGAAGGCAAGCAATTCAACATAGAGCACATGTGTATCATTATGCAAACCCCTTCCACAATACTCATGTTGTGAAAGACTATATTTTGCTCCTTCCTATCCTATCCCCTTTTGTCCAGTTTTCTTTCTTGACCCTGTCCCTTTTCAAAAGTGTTTGCTTTTGATTACCTCCTCCCCCATATGCCTTCCCTTCCATTGCCCCCCCCTTTTATCCTTCCTCCTTCTTTCCTGTGGAGTAAGATGCCAAATTCAGTGTATATGTTATTCCCTCCTCAGGTCAAATCTGATAAGAGCAAGATTCACTCATTCCCCCTCACCTGCCCCCTCTTCCCTACCAACAGAACTGCTTTTTCTTGCTACTTTTATGTGAGAGAATTTACCCATGCTCCTTTTCTCCCTATCTCAATATATTCCTCTCTCATCCCTTAATTTGATTTTTTTAAGATATCATCCCTTCATATTCAACTCACCCTCTGCATGTATATATATATATATATATATATATATATATATATATATATATATATATACATGCATACACACATACATGCATATTCCCTTCAGCTACCCTAATATTGAGGTCTCATGAATTATAGACATCATCCTTCCATGTAGGAACGTAAACAAACAGCTCAACTTTAGTAAGTCCCTTATGATTTCTCTTTCTTGTTTGCCTTTTCGTGCTTCTCTCAATGCTTGCGTTTGATTTTCTATTCAGCTCTGGTCTTTTCACTAAGAAAGCTTGACAGCTCTCTATTTTATTGAAAATCCATATTTTGCCTTAGAGCATTATACTCAGTTTTGCTGGGTAGGTGATACTTGATTTTAATCCTAGCTCCATTGACCACCAGAATATCATATTCCATACCCTTCAGTGCCTTAATGTAAAAGCTGCTAGATCTTGTATTATCCTGATTATGTTTCCACAATACTCAAATTGTTTGTTTCTGGCTACATACAGTATTTTCTCCTAGATCTGGGAGCTCTGGAATTTGGCAACAATATTCCTAGGAGTTTTCTTTTTGAGATCTTTTTCAGGAGGTGATTGTTGGATTCCATCAATTTCTATGTTACCCTCTAGCTCTAGAATATCAGGGAAGTTCTCCTTGATAATTTATTGAGAGATGATATCTAGGCTATTTTTTGATCATGGCTTTTAGGTAGTCCAATAATTTTTCAATTATCTCTCCTGGATCTATTCTGCAGGTCACTGGTATTTTCAATGAGATATTTCACATTATCTTCCATTTTTTCATCCCTTTGGTTCGGTTTCATAATATCTTGATTTCTCATAAAGTCAGTAGCTTCAACTTGCTCCAGTCTAATTTTTAAGGTGGTATTTTCTTCAGTAGTCTTTTGGACCTCCTTTTCCTTTTGGCTAATTCTGCCTTTCAAGGCAGTCTTCTCCTCATTGTCTTTTTGGAGTTCTTTTGACATTTGAGTTAATCTATTTTTTAAAGTGTTTTTTTTTTGTCTTCAGTATTTTTTGGGTCTCCTTTATCAAGTCATTGACTTGTTTTTCATGTTTTTCTCACATCACTCTCATTTCTCTTCCCAATTTTTCCTCTACTTCTTTAACTTGCTTTTCCAAATCCTTTTTGAGCTCTTCCATGTCCTGAGACCAATTCATGTTTCTCTTTGAGGCTTTTGATGTAGCCTATTTGACTTTGTTCACTTCTTCTGGCTGTATGTTTTTGTCTTCTTTATCACTGAAGAAAGATTAATAAGTCTGAGTCTGAATCTGAGTCTGTTTTCGCAGCTTGGCCATATTCCCAGCCAACTACTTGACTGTTGAGTTTTTCATCAGGGTATGACTCCTTGTAGAGTTTAGAGTACTTTGTCCCATGCTTGAAGGATTGTGCTGTTGTTTTCAGAGCTATTTCTACACAGCCAGCTCTGCCACACCATCACTCCTCCACCCCCAAGAATCACCTACCGGAACTAGAATCAGATCTTAAGCAGGCTCTGCACTCCTGCTCTGATCTGCCACTTAATTCCTCCCACCAGGTGGACCTGGGGCAGGAAGAAACTGCAGCTATAGTTCTGTCCTTAGAGCTGTACCACCTCTGCCACCCCCGAGGCAGTGGCCTAACAGCAAACTCCTTTCAATCTGTGCCTGCAGGTTTTTTTTTTTTTTTCCCACTAACCTTTTACATTATCTTTGGTGTTTGTGGGTTGAGAAGTCTGGTGACTGCCACAGCTCACTCATTCAGGGCACTAGGGCCTGTTCCACCAGGCTGCTGGTCTGGTTGGTCCGGGCGCAGCCCACATTGGGTTCTGCCCCACTCTGCTTCCAGATCCATGCAATAAACCTTACCCAGTGACCATCCAGGCTGTCCTAGGCTGGAGCCCTGCTTCTCTCTGCTACTCCATTGATTCTGCCACTCTAGAATTTGTTTAGAGCCATTTTTATAGTTTTTTGGAGGGACCTGGGGGGAGCTCATGCATGTACCTACTTTCCAGCTGCCATCTTCCAAATATTCTATTTTCAAAAGAATAAGTAGGCATTGAAATCTGTGAACAATGAAAATGTCTCAAAAATGAAATTGATTGTATTTTACTATAAAGGGTAGGACATATATTAGTTCTGGGAGCCATTCTTTGTTCAATTGTTTGTGTTCAATTGAACTTCCAACTTGTTGGAACAAAGATCAAAATTAGTACAAATCTTGAAAAAAGAAATTGGGGGAAATATGTCAGAAAACTGAAACAACTCAATCATAATTTTTCAAGCAATTTATTTATGTAAAAAACTAGGCAATTGACAGAAGTAAAGACACTGACACAAACTATACTAATTATAATAATTTAATGCAAACATATAGGCAGTGTAAATCACTTATCATGACAAAGGTCCTTAAGAGTTGAAAAGTTCTTTAATGAAAAAACACTGAAATTACTTATCAAGTAAAAATATGGCAGCCAATGGTAATATAATTTTAGAATAGAAACTCCTTTGCAAAATCTTTTAGAGAAGGAAATGGAAGGTCTCTTTCAATATTGCTTCATAAAACAAAGACAGACAGTGAAGGATAAAACTGATATAAAGGAAAGCATAGCAGAAAAATAAAAATTTTTGAAGGGTACTTAAAGATGGAAATGGAAGGAAAGCATAATAAAGAAAAAATGAAAAAAATTGCAAATATTTTGTAACAAATATTATTCATTAATAAATAGAGTAGGGGCACCACTGTCCAGTTTGAGCTATGTTTATATAGTAGGAATATAAAGTATATGTTCACAGGTTGAACCTAGAATTGAATAGAAGGAGAGTAGACCTGATTATTTTTAACAAATTCAATGACCATAGACTTCACAAAAAACATCTTTTTAAAAATATGAACATTTTTCAAGTATTAGTAAATTATTTTCCTTATGTAAAGAAAAAATAATGGATTCTCTACATTATTGGGTATATCCCCTCTGTCAATGTTATCAGAAGGTATGGGCATCACATAGGATGGGCAGGTAGCTGCATCATTAAATAAAACATTCAAATCAATGAAATAATAGATTCATTTGATTAAATTAATTCCTTTATGGATTACTAAATATCACTTTCTGAGATTGGGAGAGTGGGAGATTTAAGATGTTCATTTCTTCCCTATTTATTGTGAATTCTACTTATTTATTCCTTATTTTTAAACTTTTTCCTCTTTTTATAAGGTTAATTAACTTTTATTTTTTTATTCTTTTCAAAAATTAAATTTTGCCTATATTTGTCATTTTTATGGTTTTTGCAAAGTTGATATTTTAAACCAAAGTACATGAATTACACACATCATCATTCAATGTAGGAATGTAAGAAAAAAAACCGTTCAACTTTGGTAAGTCCCTTATGATTTCTCTTTCTTGTTTACTTTTTCATTCTTGTCTTTATTCTTGTGTTTGAAAGTCAAATTTTCTATTCAGCTATGGTCTTTTCACTGAGAAAGCTTGAAAGTCCTCTATTTTATTGAAAATCCATATTTTACCTTGGAGCATGCTACTCAGTTTTGCTGGGTAGGTGATTCTCGGTTTTAATCCTAGCTCCATTGACCCCTGGAATATCATATTCCAAGCCCTTCAATCCCTTAATGTAGAAGCTGCTAGATCTTGTGTTATTCTAATTGTGCTTCCACAATACTCAAATTATTTTTTTCTGGCTACATACAGTATTTTCTCTTTGATGTGGGAGCTCTGGAATTTGGCAACAATATTCCTAGGAGTTTTCATTTTGGGATCTGTTTTCAGGAGGTGGTCATTGGATTCTTTCAATTTATATATTACTGTAGAATATCAGGGCAGTTCTCCTTGTTAATTTCTTGAAAGATGATATCTAGGCTCTTTTTTTGATCATGGCTTTCAGGTAGTCCAGCGATTTTTAAATTACCTCTCCAGGATCTATTTTCCAGGTCAGTGGTTTGTCCAATGAGATATTTCACATTTTCTTCCAATCTAATTTTTAAGGTGATATTTTCTTCAGTGGTCTTTTGGACCTCCTTTTCCATTTGGCTAATTCTGCCTTTCAAGGCAGTCTTTTCCTCATTGTCTTTTTGGAATTCTTTTCACATTTGAGTTAATCTATTTTCTAAGGTATTATTTTCTTCAGTATTTTTTGAGTCTCCTTTAGTAAGTAGTTTACTTTTTTTTCATGATTTTCTTGTATCACTCTCATTTCTCTTCCCATTTTTTCCTCTACTTCTCTTACTTAGTTTTCCAAATCCTTTTTGTGCTCTTCCATGGCCTGTGACCAATTCATATTTTTCATGAAGGCTTTTAATGTAGGCTCTTTGACTTTGTTGACTTCTTCTGGCTGTGTGTTTTATCTTCTTTGTCATCAAAAAAGATTCTGGAGTCTGAGTCTGAGTCTGTGTCCTTTTTCACTGCCTGGTCATGTTTCCAGCCAACTATTTGACCTTTGAGTTTTTTGTCAAGTTATGACTGATGGTAGAGTAGAGCGTACTCTGTCCCAAGCTTTAGCGGCTGCACTGCTGTTTTCAGAGATACTTCTACCTCACTGTCATAGCAAGCTCTGACTCAGCAGCACTTTTTCTCCCCCAAGAACCCCTAACCAGGATTGCAATACAGAACCAAGCAAGACAAAGCAAGCCCTGAACTCCCCCTCTGGTCTGCCACTTGATTCCTCCCACCATGTGAGCCAGGGACTCCGGAAGCATCTGACGCTAGAGTTCTGGAAGCAGCCACAAGAGCTTCCTGCTGCTGCTGTCACCATCATGCACCACCTCCGCCACCCCCAGGGCTAGGGCTGGACTGCTTTCTAACCTGATCTAGCAGTTTTCCCACTAACCTGCTCCATGGTCTTTGGTGTTTGTGGGTTGAGAAGTCTGGTAACTGCCACAGCTCAATGATTCATGGCCCTAAGGTCTTCTCTGTTTTGGGTGCATAACTATCCTGGAATGCTTCAGCTTTGGGTTTCAAAATCATTCCTATTCTATCTTTTCTCTATTCTCTAGGATTTTTCAGCAATGTTCCATCTGGCATGTAACAAGATTAGTTGCGAGATTCAGTAAAGCCCTACTTCCTTTATCCTGATGAAGAAAGCAGATGCTCTCTCCTGCTCTTTGAAGGTTAAGGTACGACAGCAATTTTATGACACAGTTCCCTTTAACCTGACACACCTTTTTCCCCATGCAGAACCCCAACCCCCTCCACAACTTCCTTTTACATCAGTTTCCATAGCAGCTTCCCTGGTAAGGCTGCTTCCTCTATTGAAGCTCGATTGATGCTAGTTTCACTGATGTAGCTTCCTGTTTTATGGATAATAAAAAAAACCCAAGCCATGTGTGCTAGGGACTGCTTAGACTTAGCAGGTGCTTGAGACCATGTAAGCCACTATGCCCTGATAACTGACTGACCAGACAAATTTCCAGATGGAGATGAGGGAAGCTTCATCTAGAGCCATGATATCTATATGTTTATATCTACCTATCTATCTATCTGTATGTATGTATATGTATATATATATATATATGTGTGTGTGTGTGTGTGTGTGTGTGTGTGTGTGTAAAAATACACATATATGTATATCTATCTACTTGTTGCATATCCTTGCTATATTAAGACAAAATAAAATTCCTCCTTTGTTAGATATTCAGTGACTCACAAGTTCTTCATTTCATCCCAACCTTGAACCTTAAGTAAGGAAAAGATGCTGTCAGAATGGTGCCTACAATAAAGCTTCCTTCTCTGTAAAATAAGCAGGTTAGAGTAGATTGGGGTTCATAAGCTGGAGTCAGTGTTTTTAAACATATACTTCCAAACATATGTAGTAATAAATATATTTTAATATATTTGGTTTCCTTTGTAATTCTCTGCATTTTATTTTATGTGTTTAAAAATATTATTCTGAGATGGGCTTCACTAGACTGCAAAAGGGTCCCTGACCATAAAAAAGTTAAGAATTCCTACATCGAGTGGTCTTTGAGGTTTCTTCCAGCTTTAGCTCTATGATCCTGTGAAATTACTCTTCCACTACAAAATGGACATCACCCAGTCATGAAGAAAATAATTCCTTAAAAAGTATTGCCATCCTATAGTGCAGTACTAAAAAAGTTTAGAGAAGACAAACTGTTTCATTATAAAAAAAGGAATTCATTTCAGTCAGCCTCTACATAGCTACTATTTGATCCATCCCTTTTTATAGCTGACCCATTGTATTTCAAATGTAGGACAGCAGGAGATAATTGGTAAAGCTTATCAGTTACTTAATACATAGCTAAATGAAGGCATGCAGATTGAGAGGCAACACAATTTTCCCCTTAATACATTCTTTTGAAAAAGTCACAGAAAATCCAATTTAGAAATAAGTCAGAGATAAACTTAACATCTTTGATAACCTCACAACTATATTGTAAGATTGTGATATAGCAGGTCAGAAAACATTCTCAAGTTAATATTTAAAGTAAATCTTTTTAAATTTAAAATTATTAATTGCCATCATTTTAAGCTTATTACTACCAATTGAGCTCTCAAGAGATTCAGACTTTTGTTTTTGTCTTTTGTACACCTTGTTTGTCTTTCATTTTTTTTTTTCAAAGAAGACCAATGACATCACAATATTAGAGTCAGGGTATGGTGTGCTTGGTTGTGACTGATTAGTCTATTATCATTTCAGCAGGTACTACATTTGGCATTTGAACGACATGGCCAACCCATCAGTATTGTACTCTCTGATATAAAGTTTGAATGCTTGGCAGTCCAGCTCTAGAGAGGACTTCAGTGTCTAGTACCTTTTCTGTCCAGGTAATCCTCAGTATTTTGCTGATGCACTCAGAGGTAAGCATTGCAGTTTTCTGGTATGGCAGTTGGATAGACTGTCCAGGTTTCACAGACATAGAACAGTAAGCAGGATAGCTATGTAGACCTTCAGTTTGTTATGCAGTGTAATACCTCTTCATTCTCTCACTTTCTTTCAGAGACTCCCAAATGTTGAGCTAGCTCTGGAAATACATGCATCAACCTCATCATCTATGTTGACTACCCACATAGATATGCCTTGTAACACCTACTAAAATACCCTGTTTTCTGGAAGTCTTCACTAAATAAATATAGAAAACATAAAATTAATCCTAGTGTATAAAATTAGATTATAAGAATATGAAAAATTCTGGTCCTATACAAATGAGAAAATTAAACACTGACTAACCTATCTAAAAGTTTCAGAAATAAGGCCAAGAGATGATAGAAAGAAAACTTGGCATAAGGGAGCAACTGGGTTCTTATAATATGTCAAAATATCTTTGTTGTTAATGTTTCTATTTTGATATGTTTTGAAGAAGTTGTGTTCTTTAAAATGTAATAATTTGTGAGTTCATCTTTTTACCTAATTGTAACAATTCTTACCATTATAGTTTTTGATAAGACAGAAATGATAATAAAGTCCTCCAGAGTTTCATTTATCTTCAGGGTTTTAACTTTTCATCCTCATTCATCCTAGAATTCACTTACTTGGTGTTTCTCGGTTAATTAAAGAAAATTATTTATGTCTTTTTATTTAGCTTTCTCCTAGTTATACAGGGCAAAGAACTTAACCTTAATTAACATTTTAAAGATAGCATATGTGTATCTGACAGTAATATTTTGAATATAATTCTTTCTTGGATTATTTTATTTTTACTTTGAGAACACAATTTGTTATCAGTGTTACCAAATGAAAATAATTCCTAATTTATTTATATTCATCATAGAAAAAAAAAACTAGAATAAAATGTAAAAATTGATCATAAAACCAGAGCAGTTTGAACCTATATAAGACATATTAAGAATCCCTTCAGGAATTTGGTTATATTAACTTGTAGATGGGCAGACTTTGAAAGTTGGACTCATGTGGCAATGTCACCAATTTGAATCTAAATTTCTCAGGTTGAATTATGAGTAATGTGTTAAATTATTTTACTAGCCCTCAAGAATTTGAGGTTTTTGCCTCATTAGGGATAGAAAAAAAAGATCCTCTTCATATTACTCATGAAAACCTTCCAAGAATATCTCATGTTAGTTTTCTTGACTGCAACAAAACCATTTATAAAAGATTTGTAAAAGTAAAAGAAAATATTGCTCAGGAATTTCCATAAGAATCTCTTGCCAAGGGGACTTCTGAGAGCCGAGATGGTGGAGTAAGCAGTAAATTGCTGTAACTCACCCATATTCACCTTCAAAGAGCCATAAAATAGTGCACCAAATGAATTCTGGAACAACAGAACCAGCAAAAAGACAGGGTGAAACAATCTTTTAGCCCAAGTAACTTGGAAGAATGGAAGGAAACTCTCACTCTGGTAAAAGGGGAGCAAAATCCAGAACAGGAAGCATCCTAGCAAGCCATCAGCAAGTTCCACCTGAGCAAATGAGCAGGAGATCCTGAGTCCAGATGGGGTAGAACAGCCAAATTCCAATACTAAGATACTCCACATGCTTCAGCATAGCCAGGGGAATGGGCAGATTCCAGCAACCAGACCATCACATGTTTCAGCATAACCACAGGTAAATGGGCAGCCTCCAGTGACCAGACTTCCACATGCCTCAGTGCAGCCCTGGGAAAATGCAGAAACACACCACCAGTCTCAGCATATGCCAGACACCAGCTCAAGAATCCTGGTTTAGCACCAGCTGCTAGACCCCTACAGCCTGCAGCATCATCAGCCATCCCCCAACCCACCCATCCAGCACAACATCAGACACAAGGGTTCCCTGTGGGCCTTAGGACAACATCAGTGTAGGACCAGGTAAACAGCCAGAGCCTGTAGACACTGGCATAAGAAGTCTGAGACAGTGCCCCCTTATACCCTGGGAGCAGAGCTCAAATTAAAAAGATAGAAAAAAGGCCAAAAAAAGATGATCAACAAACAACAAAAAAGATATCTGACCTTAGAAAGTTTTTATGTTAATAGAAAAGATCAAGACACAAACTCAGAAGAGGACTACAATGTCAAAACACCTATGGACAAAGCCCCAAGGAAAAACAGGAAGGGGACTCAAGCTCAGAAAGAAATCATGGAAGAGCTCAAAAAAGACCTTAAGAATAATACAAAGATATAGGGAAAAAAATGGGAAAAGAAATGAGAGTGATGCAAGAGAATAATGCAAAAAGAGTCAATAGCTTGGGAAAATAAAAAAAAAAGTAGAATTGGACAAATGGAAAAGGAAGTACAAAAGCTAACTGAAAAAAACAATACTTTTAGAGTTGGAATTGAGCAAATGAAAGCCAATGACTCTGAGAAATAAAAAATCAAGCAAATTCAAAAGATGGAAAAAATAGAAGAAAATATAAAATACCTTATTAGAAAAATAACTGACCTGGAAAATAGACTGTGGAGAGATAATGTCAGAACCATTAGACTACTTGAAAACCATAATCAAATGGAGGGCTTGGACTGAATCTTTCAAGAAATTGTGAAGGAAAATTGCCCTGATATCCTAGAACAAGAGGGCAAAATAGGCATTGAAAAAATCCACATGTCACACCAAACAAGAAATTTCAAAATTGGCCAAGATGACAGAATAAAAGCAAGGACTTGCTTGTGCTCTCCTCCAAACCCCTCCAAATACCTGTAAAAATGACTCTAAACAAATTCTAGAGCAGCAGAACCCATAAAACCACAGAGTGAAACAAATTTCTAGCCCAAGACAACCTGAAAGGTTGACAGGAAAGATCTATTGCCCTGGGATAGGAGAGGAGAGCAGTGAAGCACAAAATGGGCCAGCACACACTGGGCCCCAGCAAACCTGGGATAGACCTCAGGTGACTTGAGTCAATGGCAACTGTGGTGGTTTCCAGACTTATCAAGCCACAAATGCCAAAGGCAACTTAGAAGGTCAGTAGGAAAGGTCTGTTGCAACTGGGTGAGAGCGGAGGGTAGTCTGGTCCAAGGCTTGGAGAGTCAGCTGCTTCCAGAGTTCTCAGTCCACGGGTGGTGGGGGTATTGAAAGGCTCATCAGAGGGGGATTGCAGGGATGCCTTTGCTGGCACTGAAGCAGGATTTTCTTTCCTTACCTGTGCTTGGATCCAGGTGGCAGTCCCTAGGTGGTAGTCCTGGGGCAAGAAGGAGAATTGGCATGGCAGAGCTTATGGCAGTAGTGGAGAGGGGATCATTCTCATAGTTCCAATGCACAAAAGAATGCTTGTGGTCACTCATAGAACAGAGCACAGGCCAGGAGAGGAGAAAACACCTCTCCTTTGAAGAACTTGGAAGAACTAAAAACTTACAGGTCCCTAGAAGTATCTCTGAAAACAGCTGCACAAAACTCCTGAAGTTTGGGACAGTACACCCTCCAAACTGGAAGCAGAGCCCTACCTTAACAAACAGTTAAAAAGCCAAGTAATTGACTGGGAAAATTAGCAAAAACTGGAAAAAAACCCTCAGACTATAGAAGCTTACTTTGATGACAAAGAAAATCAAAACATACAACCAGAAGAAGACAATAAAGTCAAAGCTCCTCCATCTAAAGCCTCCAAGAAAAATACGAATTACCCTCAGGCCATGGAAGAGCTCAAAAAGAATTTTGAAAATCAAGTAAGAGAAATAGAAGAAAAGTTGGGAAGAGAAATGAGAGTGATGTAAGAAAACCATGAAAAATGAGTCAACAGCTTGGTAAAGGAGACCCAAACAAATACTGAAGACAATGATACCTCAAAAAATAGACTAACCCAAAGGGCAAAAGAGTTCCAAAAAGCCAATGAGGAGAACAATGCCTCAAAAAGCAGAATTGGCAAAATGGAAAAGGAGGTCTAAAAGCTCAGTGAAGAAAATAATTGCTTAAAGATCGGAATGGAACAAATGGAAGATAATGACTCCATGACAAATCCAGAAATTAAAAACAAAACCAAAAGAATGGAAAAATAGAAGACAATGTGAAATATCCCACCAGAAAAAATGATCTAGAAAATAGATCCAGGAAAGATAATTTGAAAATTATTGGACTACCTGAAAGCCATGATAAAAAAAGAGCCTAGACTTCTTCTTTCAAGCTATTACCAAGGAAAACTGCCCTGATATTCTAGAATCAGAGGGGTAAATAGAAGTTGAAGGAATCCAACAATCACCTCCTGAAGGAGATCTCAAAAGGAATTTTGTAGCCAATTTCCAGAGTTCCCAGGTCAAGGAGAAAATATTGGAAGCATCCAGAAAGAAACAATTCAAGTACTATAAAAAGACAATCAGGATAATACAAGATTTAGAAGTTTCTATATTAATGGATCAGAGGACTTGGAATATGATGTTCTGGAGGTCAAAGCAGCTAGGATTAAAACCAAGAATCACCTACCCACAAAACTGAATATAATCCTTCAGGGCAAAAAATGTATAATCAATGAAATAGAGGACTTTCATGCATTTTTGATGTAAAGACCAGAATTGAATAGAAAATTTGACTTTCAAACAGATTACTCTAGAGAAGCATGAAAATGGACAATCAATGAAATTGGGGGCTTTCATGCACTTTGATGGAAAAGCCAGAACTGAATAGAAAACTTGACTTTCAAAGAGAATACTCAAGAGAAGCATGAAAACATAAATAGGAAAGAGAAATCACAAGGGACTGATTAAATTTGAATTGTTTACATTCCTACATGGAAATATGATATTTATAATTCATGAAACCTTTCTCAGTATTAGGATAATTGCAGCATATATGTACATATATATCATACCCTTATATAAATACATATGTATCTGTATATATATATGTATGTATGTGTGTGTGTGTGTGTGTGTGTGTGTGTGTGTGTGTGTGTGTATATATATATATATATATATATATATATATAGAGAGAGAGAGAGAGAGAGAGAGAGAGGTCATTGGAAGTCATCCTCCTACCTGTTGATGCTCTCCCTTAATCAAAATAATGCTATATGTCTTTTTTGTCTTATATCCTCCCAATAAATATGAGCACCTTGAGGGCAGAGATGGTTTCTTCTTTTGTCTTTGTATCTTCAGCATTGAGCCCAGTGTGTGACCCATAGCAGATATCAAAATATGACCGTTACATTGGGTCACAGGACTCAGAGAGGTTTCATCAACTCACACTTTTCCCTTTCCATCAAGAACAAATTCATACCTCCTAGTTTCTTTGGTGTCCTTCTCCACCCTCCTTTCCCTCCCTCACCTCTTCCCTTTCCTTTATTATCAGTATAGCATGATATTCATGGGTTTTCATATTGGTGCTGAGCTGTATAATGTATTTTTTAAATGTGAAAGGTCTCTTGTATTTATAAGGAAACTACTAATTTTGAAAACTATGTTTTTCTTTAGAATGGAGTATGTATGCTGCTGAGTAATGGTAGTTTACAGATAAGCTAGTTATATATATTGTAAATGATCACATCTATTCCAACTGCTGCACACCATCTGTTTATTTAAATATTAGGACTTCTGCACAGTTGAAACATCTGTGCCCAAATATATATTTTTATACAGTTCTGGGAAAATGCTGACAAAAATGGAAAATAAAAGAGAAGCCAGTGAAATTTAAAAGTACATTAGTATATCAAATTCATGTAAATTCAACTTTCTCTTTTCTAAATACATCTGCTGGCTTTGATGTAATTCTAGAACTCATCAAAATCCTAGTAACAATACTACATTTAAAAAAAATATTAAATAACCTAAAGACCTAAAGTTCATAAATTTGTCCTTAAGTAAAATGCATGATTCACAGTGGT
This sequence comes from Trichosurus vulpecula, assembly GCF_011100635.1. Lineage (NCBI taxonomy): Eukaryota > Metazoa > Chordata > Mammalia > Diprotodontia > Phalangeridae > Trichosurus > Trichosurus vulpecula. Next base: position 128,185,814 of record NC_050573.1, on the reverse strand, counting down.
TTTTGGCTGGGTTTAATATTATTATGACATAAACAACACAAATTTCTCATTTCTCCACAACAATGTTTAAATGTGCTTTCACGGGTGTATATAGTCCTTTCATGGCCACAGATTACAACTTTTTTGACAACAGAATGTCTTCAAGAATTGATTGAGCCCAAAGATATCTACTTCTTGTCAATCTAATTTAGATGTTTATAGTGCTTTATATTAAGATCATTTAAATATTTGATAAAATAATCCTGTAAGGAAGGCAGCCTATTCCAGAAACAATATTGGACTTGAAATTAGAAAAACCTGGGTGTGAATCTCATTCTCTCCACTTAGTAGCCATGAGACCCTGGGTGAATCACTTAACTTTATTGTTCCTTATTTCCCTCACCTGCGTACACACACACACACACACACACACACACACACACACACACACACAGATACATAAGCATTATTCTGCAAGATGATTAGAAGGACTAAATGAGATGAACCATTGCAATTTGTAAACCTTAAAACACTATATAAACTATATAAATTTCACCTTTTATTAGGTAGTAAAAATATTATTTCCATTTTTTCAGATGAGAAAAATGAGGCAAAGTGAAGGCTACCAAACTTCCCAAGGCTAATATGATAAATGTAAAAACTGTGATATGAACACATGGTTTTTAAGCTCCAATTCTAGTGTTCTTCCTCTTTTATTGCAGTTTTTCTCATTATCAACTCTAAGAGAGTTAAGGGAATTAAATTATAATTGTATTAATTATTGTGAAAGCATTTTTCTGCTAACAAAAACTCAAAATGGATAAAGCATGGAGGCATTATCAAATTTGGCACAACACAAGGACTTGGAGAAAAATTACCATTGCTTTTCCTACACACATAAAGTGAGAATTGAGGCAGTTATCACAAAATTTAGTTTAAATTAAAAAAAAAACCCTTGGGATGAAAATAGCCAGAAGACTCAAAACATTGGAATCTTCCCTTACCATTTTACTTTGTGTGTGGATATAGGTGAATCATAGAATCAAAATGACTGACTTTGAGAGTTGCAAGACACCTTAGCAGACACTTGATATGATGTAAATATGAAAAGAATTACCTTTGTAACATACTTGACAAGTAATTGTTGAGACTGTACATGAAGAGGGGCAATCTGAGAGAGAGAGTTCATTCCTTTAGTCAGCCCATTCTGCTTTTAGATAGCTCTAATGCTTATGAAGTCTTTCCTGACATCAAACCTAAATTTGTCTCTATGATTTCCACTCTTTTGTTTCTGGTTCTGCCTTCTGGGGTCATACAAAACAAATCTAAATTCCTCTTGCCCATGACAGCTTTTCAGATCCTTGAAGACAGTTATGCCCCTCCTGTGTCTTCCCTTCTTCAGGACAAAGATGATAATTTCCTTCAATTAATCCCTATATGACCTCTCATCTTCTCCTGGACTCTTTCCATCTTAGCAATGTCTTCTTTATACTTTGGTGCCCCAAGCAGAAGCCCAAGATTCGTCATGCTGTCTTCCTAGGCAGAATACACAGAGACTTGTTCCTGAAAGCTAGATTCCTTTTAATGCAGCCCAAGATTATGTTAGCTTTTTGGCTGCCACATCATATTCCTGACTTATAGTGAGAATGCAGTCTACTAAAATTCCCAGATAATTTTCCTGAATATTATTTTCCCTGAATAGCTTTTATTTCCAACATATTGAAATCAATGGAAGAGAAAAATATGAAAGATGTGTTTCTATGAGGAAACATGTGGAATATTGTATTCAAGTCCTGGCTTGGCCACTCATTGTGTGATCTTGGACAAATCACTTCATTTCTTTAGTGCCAACTATGTGGCAGTCATTGTATTGTGTGGGGATACAAAGGAAAGTAAAAAAAAACTGTCTCTTCTCTCTGGAGATGATTCTAACACCAAAAACAATGATGTTTCTCTTATGAAGTTGCAAAACCCATCTATGTTTCATGAAAAAAATAAGACCAGCGGGGCAGAGCCAACATGGCTGCTGGAAAGCAGGGACTCACTTAAGCTCCCCCACAAATCCCTCCAAACCCCTGTAAAAAACAGCTCTGAACAAATTCTAGAGCTGGGAAACCCAAAAAATAGCAGAGGGAAGAAGGTCTCCAGCCCAGGACAGCCTGGATAGTCGCTGGGAAGGGTCTAACACACAGTGCTAAGAGTGGAACACAGCACAGCGTTGGCCAAACCAGGACCAACCATACCAGGAGTCGGGCAGAGCAGGCCTGAGGGCCATGCATCATTGAGCTGTGGCAGTTACCAGAGTTCTCAACCCATAAATGCCAAAGACAAGGGAGCAGGTTAGTAATAAAACTGCTGGATCAAGGGAAAACTGGTCTGGTCCAAGCCCCAGAGGCAGTGGAGGTGGTATTGTGGTAGAGGCAGCAGCAGGAAACTCCTGCAGCTGCTTCTAGAGCTCCAGGTATGGCAGCTTCTGTAGTCTCTGCCTCACACAGTGGGAGGAATTCAGCAGCAGCTCAGAGTGGGAGTGCAAGGAGCACTTTGCTGGTGCAGGGGCATTTTTTTTTTGCTTTGCCCTGCTTGGATCTGGGCTGTGATACTAGTTGGCAGTTCTTGGGGGAGGAGGAGCACTGCTGTGGCAGAGAGTGTACTGAGGGTGGGGTAGAAGTAGCTCTGAAAACAGTAGCAAAGCTCCTAAAGTTTGTGACAAAGTACTCTCTACTCTACAAGCAGTTAATCCCTGACAAAAAGCTCAAGGGTCAATAGTTGGCTAGGAATATGAATAAGCAGTGAAAAAATGACACAGACTATTAAATCCTTTTTCAGTGACAAAGATCAAAACATACAGCCAGAAGAAGTCAACAAAATCAAAGAGCCTACATCAAAAGCCTCCAAGAAAAATATGAATTGGTGTGAGGCCACAGAAGAGCTCAAAAAGGATCTGGAAAAGCAAGTAAGACAAGTAGAGGAAAAATTGGGAAGAGAAATGAAAGTGATGTAAGAAAATCATGAGAGGGGAGCAGAGCCAAGATGGTGGCTAGAAAGCAGGGATGTGCCTAAAGCTCTCCCACAGGACCTTCCAAACACCTATAAAAATGGCTCTGAACAAATTCTAGAAACGCAGAATCCACGAAACAGCAGAGGGAAGCAGGGCACCAGCCCAGGACAGCCTGGATGGTCACTGGCTAAGGTCTATGGCACGGAGATGGGAGAAGAGCTGAGCAAAGCCCAGCATGGGCTGCACCAGGATCAACCAGACCGGGACCAAGGCAGAACAAGCCCTAGCACCTGAATCGATGAGCTGTGGCAGTTACTAGACTTCTCAACCCACAAACACCAAAGACAACAGAGAAGGTTAGTGGGGAAAAAAAACCACACGGAGAGAGTGAAAGGAGTTCACTGTTAGGCCACTGCCCTGGAGGCAGTAGAGGTGGTGCAGCTCAGAGGACAGAACTACTGCTGCAGTTGCTTCTGGCCCCAGGCCCACCTGGTGGGAGGAATTAAGTGGTGGATCAGAGCAGGAGTGCAGAGCCTGCTTATATTTGAGTCACAGTCCAGGTTGTCAGTTCTTGGGGGAGGAGGAGTGCTGGTGTGGCACAGCTTGCTGAGTAGAAAAAGCTTACAACAGCCTAGACCCTCAAGCTTGGGATAAAGTACTCTATACTCTACAAGGAGTCATACCCCTAAGAAAAACTCAAGTGTCAAGTAGTTGGCTGGGAACATGGCCAAGCAGCAAAAATGGACTCAGATTCAGACTAAGACTTTAGAATCTTTCTTTGGTGACAAAGAAGATGAAAACATACAGCCAGAAGAAGTCAACAAAGTCAAAGAGCCTATGTCAAAAGCCTCCGAGAAAAAAAAATGAACTGGTCTCAGGCTATGGAAGAGCTCAAAAAGGATTTGGAAAACCAAGTTAGAGAAGTAGAGGAAAAATTGGGAAGAGAAATGAGAGTGATATGGAAAAACCATGAAAAACAAGTCAATGATTTGATAAAGGAGACCCAAAAAATACTGAAGAAAATAACACCTTAAAAAATAGATTAACTCAAATGGCAAAAGAGCTCCAAAAAGCCAATGAGGAGAAGAATGCCTTGAAAGGTAGAATTAGCCAAATAGAAAAGGAGGTCCAAATGGCCACTGAAGAAAATAATACCTTAAAAATTAGATTGGAGCAAGTGGAAGCTAGGGACTTTATGAGAAATCAAGATATCATAAAGCAGAATCAAAGGAATGAAAAAATGGAAGACAATGTGAAATATCTCATTGGAAAAACCACTGGAAAATAGATACAGGAGAAATAATTTAAAAATTATTGGACTACCTGAAAGCCATGATCAAAAAGCCTAGATATCCTCATTCAAGAAATTTTCAAGGAGAACTGCCCTGATATTCTAGAGCCAGAGGTTAAAATTGAAATTGAAAGAATCCACCGATTGCCTCCTGAAAAAGATATCAAAAAGAAGACTCCTAGGAACATTGCTGCCAAATTCCATAGCTCCCAGATCAAGGAGAAAATACTGCAAGCAGCCAGAAAGAATCAATTTGAGTATTGTGGAAACACAATTAAGATAACACAAGATCTAGCAGCGTCTACATTAAGGGATTGAGGGACTTGGAATAAGATATTCCGGAGGTCAATGGAGCTAGGATTAAAACCAAGAATCACTTACCCAGCAAAATTGAGTATCATGCTCCAAGGCAACATATGCATTTTCAATAAAAAAGAGGACTTTCAAGCTTTCTCAGTGAAAAGACCAGAGCTGAATAGAAAATTTGACTTTCAAACACAAGAATCAAGAGAAGCATGAAAAGATAAACAAGAAAGAGAAATCATAAGGTACTCGCTAAAGTTATACTGCTTTGTTTACATTCCTACATGTAAAGATGATGTATGTAATTCATGGGACCTCAGTGATAGGGTAGCTGAAGGGAATATACATACACACATACATATATATACACACACATACACACGGAGGGCACAGGGTGAGTTGAATATGAACAGACGATATCTAGAAAAATAAAATCAAATTAAGGGATGAGAGTGGAATATATTGAGACAGAGGAAATAGAATGGGGTAAATTATCTCACATGAAAGTGGCAAGAAAAAGCAGTTGTGTTGGAAGGGAAGAGGGGGCAGGTGAGGGGGAATGAGTGAATCTTGCTCTCATCAGATTTAACCTGAGGAGAGAATAACATACACACTCAATTGGGTATCTTTTTTTAATTTTTTTTTTTATTTTTAGTTTACAACACACGGTTCTACATAATTTTGAGATCCAGATTTTCTTCCCTCCCTCCCCCCTCCCTCCCCAAGACGGCATGGAATCTCATATAACTACCATGTGTAACTTCGCATTGAATTAATTTATACACTAGTCAAGTTGTGGAAAAGAATTATGACCAATGGGGTGAATCATGAGAAAGAAGAGACAGAACCAAAAAAAAAAAACCCAAAAACAAAAACAAAAGAGAAGAAAAAAGGCGAGCATGAAGTGTGCCTCAATCTGCATTCAAACTTCACAGTTCTTTCTCTGGATGAAGATAGCTTTCTCCATCGTGAGTCACCTGGAGTTGTCCTTGCACCTTACGTTGCTGAGAAGAGTGCAGTATGTCAGGGTTGGTCCTCACAGAATCCATATATCTGCGGTTGTGTACAATGTTCTCCTGGCTCTGCTCCACTCACTCAGCATTATATCGTGTAGGTTTTTCCAGATTGTTACTAAGTCCGTATCATCCCTATTTCTTATGGCACAATAGTCTTCCATTACTTTCATATACCACAGCTTGTTCAGCCATTCCCCAATTGATGGGCATCCCTTTGATTTCCATCTCTTGGCTATCACAAAAATAGCTGCTATAAATATCCTTGTACATATGGGTCCTTTTCCCACTTGTGTGATTTTTTTGGGATACAACCCTAGAAGTGGTATTGCTGGGTCAAAGGGAATGAACATATCTACAGCCCTTTGGGCATAGTTCCAAATTGCTCTCCAAAATGGCTGGATCAGCTCACAACTCCACCAGCAATGTAGCAATGTTCCAATTTTCCCACATCCTCTCCAGCATTTGTTATCCTCTTGTTTTGTTATTTTAGCCAATTTGACAGGAGAGATGTGGTATCTAAGAGTTGTTTTGATTTGCATTTCTCTAATCAGTAGTTATCCAGAGCATTTTTCCATATGCCTGTAGATAGCTTTAATTTCTTCCTCTGAAAACTGCCTGTTCATATCCTTTGACCATTTCTCAATTGGGGAATGGCTTGTATTCCTATATATTTGGCTCAGTTCCCTGTATATTTTAGAAATGAGGCCTTTATCAGAGAAACTAGTTGCAAAGATTTTCTCCCAATTTTCTGCTTCCCTCCTAATTCTTGTTGCATTGGCTTTTTTTGTACAAAAACCTTTCAACTTAACATAATCAAAATTATGTATTTTGCATTTTGTAATGCTCTCTATCTCTTATTGGGTCATGAATTCTTTACTTTTCCATAAATCTGATAAGTAAACTATTCCTTGCTTTCCCAAATTACTTATAGTATCAGATTTTACTCCTAGATCATGAACCCATTTTGACTTCATTTTGGTGTATGGTGTGAGATATTGGTCTATGCCCAGTTTCTACCCTACCATTTTCCAATTTTCCCAACAGTTTTTGTGAAATAGTGAATTATTAGCCCAGAAGCTGGCCTCTTTAGGTTTATCAAAGAGTAGATTGCTAAACTTGTTGATTTCTCCTACTTGTGTGCCTATCCTATTCCACTGATCCACACCCCCATTTCTTAACCAGTACCAGGCAGTTTTGATGACTGCTGCTCTGTAGTACAGTTTAATATCTGGTATGGTAAGGCCAACTTCTCTAGCATTTCTTTTCATTAATACCCTAGATATTCTAGACCTCTTGTTTTTCCAGATGAATTTTGTTATTATTTTGTCCAGCTCAGTAAAATAATTTTTGGTAGTTCGATTGATATGGCACTGAATAGATAGATTAATTTAGGTAAAATTGCCATTTTTATTATATTAGCTCGGCCTAACCATGAGCAACTGATATTTCTCCATTTATTTAGATCTGATTTTACTCACGTGAAAAGTGTTTCATAGTTATGTTTGTATAGTCCCTGGGTTTGTCTTGGCAAATAGACTCCCAAATATTTTATAGTCTCTATAGTAACATTGAATGGAATTTCTCTTTCTATTTCTTGCTGTTGGGATTTGTCAGTAATGTATAGGAATGCTGAGGATTTATGTGGGTTTATTTTATATCCTGAAACTTTGCTAAAGTTGTTTATTATTTCAAGTAGTTTTTTTACTTGATTCTCTAGGATTCTCTAAATAAATCATCATATCATCTGCAAAAAGTGATAATTTAGTTTCTTCTTTTCCTATTCTAATTCCTTCAATTTCTTTTTCTCCTCTTATTGCTACAGCTAAAGTTTCTAGTACCAAATTGAATAATAGGGGTGATAATGGACATCCTTGTTTCACCCCTGATCTTATTGGGAATGCATCTAGCTTATCCCCATTACAGATAATGCTGGTCGATGGTTTTAGGTAGATACTATTTATAATTTTAAGGAAGGTTCCACTTATTCCTATGTTTCTAGTGTTTTTAATAGGAATGGGTGTTGTACTTTGTCAAAGGCTTTTTCTGCATCTATTGAGATGATCATATGGTTTCTGCTAGTTTTGTTGTTGATACGGTCAATCATGCTAATAGTTTTCCTAATATTGAACCAGCCTTGCATTCCTGGAATAAATCCAACCTGGTCATAGTGTATTATTCTTGTGATGATTTGCTGCAATCTTTTTGCTAATATTTTATTTAAAATTTTTGCATCAATATTCATTAGAGAAATTGGTCTATAATTTTCTTTCTCTGCTTTGACTCTACCTGGTTTGGGTATTAGTACCATATTTGTGTCATAAAAAGAATTTGGTAGGACTCCTTCTTCACCTATTTTCTCAAATAGTCTACAAAGTATTGGAATTAGTTGTTCTTTAAATGTTTGATAGAATTCACCTGTAAAACCATCTGGCCCTGGAGATTTTTTCCTAGGGAGTTCATTGATAGCATGCTCAATTTCTTTTTCTGAGATGGGGTTATTAAGAAATTTTACTTCCTTTTCTGTTAACCTGGGCAGTTTATGTTTTTGTAGATATTCATCCATATCTCTGAGGTTGTCAAACTTATGGGCATACAGTTGGGCAAAATAATTCCTAATTGTTGTTTTGAGTTCCTCTTCATTAGAGGTGACCTCATCCTTTTCATTTTTGATACTAGTAATTTGATTTTCTTCTTTTTTTTAATCAAATTGGCCAAAGGTTTATCAATTTTATTGTTTTTTTCACAAAACCAGCTCTTTGTTTTATTAATTAATTCAATAGTTTTTTTGGTTTCAATTTTATTAATCTCACCTTTGATTTTCAGTATTTCTAATTTGGTATTTAATTGGGCGTTTTCAATTTGCTCTTTTTCTAGCTTTTTCAGCTGTATGCCCAATTGGGTATCTTACCCCACAGGAAAGGAGGAAGGAGATAAGAAAGGGGGGGCAGCAATAGAAGGGAGGGAAGATTGGGGTGGGAGGTAATCCAAACCAAACACTTCCAAAAAGGGACAGAGTCAAAGGAGAAAATTGAACAAAGCGGGATAGGATAGGAAGGAGCAAAATATAGTTAGTGTTTCACAACATGAGTATTGTGGAAGGGTTTTACACAATGATATACATGTGCCCTATGTTGAATTGCTTGCCTTCTTATGGAGGGTGGGTGGGGAGGGAAAAGGGGATAGAATTTGGAACTTAAAGTTTTAAAAGCAAATGTTCAAAAATAAATCTTTTTGCATGCAACTAGGAAGTAAGATATACAGGCAATGGGGCATAGAAATCTATCTTGCCCTACATGAAAGTAAGGCAAAAGGGGATGGCAGGGGGAGTGGTGTGACAGAAGGGAAGGCTGGCTGGGGATTGGGGCAATTAATATATATGCCATCTTGGAGTGGTGGGGAGGGTAGAAATGGGGAGTAAATTTGTAATTCAAACTCTTGTGAAAATCAATGCTTGAAAACTAAAAATATTAAATAAATAAAATTAAAAAAGAAGAAAATCATGAAAAACAAGTCAAGGACTTGCTAAAGGAGACCCCAAAAATACTGAAGAAAATAACACCTTAAAAATAGACTAACCCAAAGGGTAAAAGGGCTCCAAAAAGCCCATGAAGAGAACAATGCCTCAAAAGACAGAATTAGCCAAATGGAAAAAGAGGTCCAAAAGGCCACTAAAGAAAATGCTACCTTAAAAATTAGATTGGAGCAAGTGGAAGCTAGTGATTTTATGAGAAATCAGGAAATTATAAAACAGAAACAAAGGAATGAAAAAATGGAAGACAATGTGAAATATCTCATTAGAAAAACCACTGACCTGGAGAATAGATCCAGGAGAGATAATTTAAAAATTATTGGACTACCTGAAAACTGTGATGAAATAAACAAGCCTAGACATTATCTTTCAAGGAATTATCAAGGAAAATTGCCCTGATATTCTAGAACCAGAAGGCAAAATACAAATTGGAAGAAGCCACCAATCGCCTCTTGAAAAAGGTCCCAAAAAGAAAACTTCTAGGAGTATTGTAGCCAAATTCCAGAGTTTCCATTTCAGGGGGAAAATACTCCAAGCAGCCATAAAGAAACAATTTAAGTATTGTGGAAACAAAATGAAGATAATACAAGATCTAGAAGTTTCTACTTTAAGGGATAGAAGGGCTTGAAATATGATATTCTGGAGCTTAAAGGATCTAGGATTAAAAGCAAGAATCACCTACCAAGCAAAACTGAGTATAATACTCCAAGGCAAAATATGGATTTTCAATAAAATAGAGGACTTTAAAGCTTTCTCTGTGAAAAGACCAGAGCTGAATAGAAAATTTGAGTTTCAAGCACAAGAATCAAGAGAAGCATGAAAAGATAAACAAGAAACAGAAATCACAAGGGTCTTACTAAAGTTAAACTGTTTTGTTTACATTCTACATGGAAAGATGATGTGTGTAATTCATCAGACCTTTCTCAATATTAGGGTAGTTGAAGGGAATATACATATATACAGATAGAGGACATGGGGTGTGTTGAATATGAAGGCATAATATTTAAAAAATAAAATCAAATTAAGGGATGAGATAGGAATATATTGAGAGAGGTTGAAAGGGAGAGATAGAATGGGGTAAATTATCTCACATAAAAGTGGCAATAAAAAGCAGTTCTATTGGAAGGGAAGAGGATGCAGGTTAGTGGGAGTCCTTGAGTCTTGCTCTCATCAGATTTGACTTGAGGAGGGAATAACACAAACTCAATGAGGTATCTTACCCCCACAGGAAAGTAAGGGGAAAGGGATAAGAAGGGGGGATGATAGAAGAGAGGGCAGATGGGGGAGGAAAATTGAATAAAGGGGGACAGGATAGGATGGAGGGAAATATAGTTAGTCTTTCACAGCATGATTAATATGGAAGGATTTTGTGCAATGATACATGTGTGGCCTACGTTGAATTGATTGCCTTCTTAGGGAAGGTGTGTGGAAAGAGATGAATGGAGAGAATTTAGAACTCAAAGTTTTAAAAGCAGATGATCAAAAAAAAGTTGTTTTTGTATACAACTGGGAAATAAGGTTTATAGGGCATGGGGCATAGAAATCTGTCTTGCCCTACAAGAAAGTAAGGGGATAGGGGATAGAGGGAGTGGGGTGACAGAAGGTAGGGCTGACTAGCAAATGGGACAATCAGAATATATGTCATCTTGGAGGGGGGAGAGTGTAGAAATGGGGAGAAAATATATAACTCAAAATATTATAGAAATCAATGTTGAAAACTAAAATATTAAATAATAAATTATGAAAAATTAAAATAATAAAAAATAAGACCAGTATGTTTACCTAATGTAGAATTGATGCTTGAATCCACTCAATCATGCTGGATATCAGGATGGGGTGAAAAAGATGGGACTTCAGATATCTCTAATGGTGTTATGGAATCCATTATAGAACCCTGGATATGCAATAGCCAATATGTCTACAAGCATGATCACTTCTGCTATGATTTGTGCTGGTTTTCATGGTAAATTGATTCCTGTCAGGGAGACAGTGGGGGTCCCTTAGTCATTGAGAAAAATTCAGTATGGTGGTTGATTAGTTATATAAGCTACAGATCTGGAGGTGCCAAGGCAAAAAGACCTGGAGTTAGGACAGTATTGACAGATTAAATTTACCAACAAATGCAGCAAATGGGTGATCTGTATGTCTTTCATCATTGAAAATGATCCACAAGTTAAGCAAGGGGTGGATTTTCTGTATGTTACATTTTATTAGAATAATTCACAAGTTCTTTAATTTTTATTAAATAGTAAATTCAGCTTTTTTTTTTTACTCTTCACAGTTCTGTGCAAGCTACAGTAACTTCTTTTTTCCCCCTGATCTCTCACTGTAAACACATTGTACCTTAACTTTAAGTGCTACTGATTTGTCTGAAATGAATGCTAAATATTTCTTGGATTGTAGAGACTTGTGAATCAAACCAGAATGGTTCATTAGCATATGGTTTGTGTTTATATTTAGGAAAGTTGCTGATTGTTTCACAGTACTGTTTTCTAATAATCTAGATTTTCTATAGCACACAGCAGTGCATGTTTAACTAAAGATATTGATCAGAACCTCCCTAATTGACTTTAAGTGGAACATGATTCAGGGGAGGACAGGTAAATTTTCCTGGGTTTGAATAATATGAGAGTATCCCAGCAGTACATTCACATGAAGCCTGATAGTTTTCTCAGAGGTATTAATTAATTTGCATTTTTCTTTTTTAGTAGCATTGTACAGTGGCTAGAAGTGAATGATTAACAGCTTCCTTTTGAGTGCTGATCCACTTCAGTTAGGGTGTTAGGTTTATTCTCTGTGTTGTCTCTCTTTGTGCACATTGATATGTAGAAACTGAAGGCACTTAAGGGAACAATCAAGGATCTGGTAGTTTAATTATAATGTTTTCATGTACTTTTCTATATATAACTCTGCACTATCATGATTTGACTTTTGAAGCCTTAAATAATTACATCAATATTTAGCTATTTGGAGATAACTATGCTGATGAAATCTGAGAACTGAATATCTGAAATATTCTAGATTTGACTGATGTATGTTGGTGGAGTGTGTGGTATCAGTGTATCCTAGAGTTTCCAAATAAATGGTGCTGCTTTAGATTGGCAAAGATGATAAAAAATAAAAATGACGATTATTGGAAGGACACAGAATAGTCACACTAAAACAATATTGATGGAGCTGTGAATCTTTACAGGTATTTTGGAAAGTAATTTATAATTATATTATATCACCAAAATCTCTAAAGTGTATAATGTGTATATATGTGTATATGTGTGTGCATATATATAGACACATACACACACATATACATATATACACACATGTATGTATATATGTATACATGTGTATGTGTGCATATATGTATATATAAATATGTATATACATACATATATGCATATATACACACATATACATATACATATACATATACATATATATGCATATATATATATATATATATATATATATATATATATATATATATATATATATATATACACATTCCAAACAATACCACTGCTAGGTATGCACTTATACACCAAAGAGGGAAAGGATAAAGGATATATATGTACAAAGGAATTAATAGCTTTACTTTTTGTTATAACAAAGAACTGAAAACTAGAGATAACCAACAGGTTAGTAATGACTAAACAAACTATGGTAATAAAATTATGTAATGGAATGTTATTGTGATATAAGTGATGAAACTGATTAAGGAAAAAATGAGAAGACTCACTTTTGTGAACCGCTGCAGAGTGAGATGAGCAGAACCAGGTGAATGAAGACTGTGAATGAAGAATTAAAGACTAAAAATTGAGACAAAAATTACTTTGAAAGACAGGTCAATGTGCTGATAAGCCATGACTCCAGAGAATTGATGATGAAACTTGCATCCATAGAGTTGATGAGTTAGAGGTGAAGAACAAGGCATACATTTTCAGAAATGGCCAACATTTTTTTTTTTACCATGCTTATTAGGTGAAAGGATGGGGGATGATTGTGATACAAAAAAAATGATAGGATAATTAATAAAATATTTTTTGAAAGTGGAAGTTTACAGAGAAACACAAGCAAGCAGGAAAGCTTTGGTACTAATATACTGAATGTATTTTATATCCAAAAACAAGCTCTTTTAAATGGAGAATCAGTTTCATGTACAATCCGCTTTTTCATGTTCTTCTTTGTATATGGAAATCCTCATTTCTTGGTGTTATGACAGTATTTGTACAACTTAGAATCGAAAGTCATGAATATTATGTTTATATCATGTTAAAATTTCCTCTGCCTTTGGCATTACTTTCTACAAACATTCCTTGGGAATTTCTAAACCCCATCCAGTACCTCAAGATGTCATTCAGTTGAAAATACTTATCTGTAATAGACAATTTTTATTCTTATGCCTAGTTATATTTATATGCAACCAATAGTTGTATCTTACATTTTATATCATTTTCAATAGCTGTAAAATTAAATTGCATAATTCCTTGTAAATATATCCTGCTTTTTCTTCCTAAAAAGAATTTAAAGCTTATTTCAGTAATACTATAATACAATCAATATTAAAAAGACATTGATTGTTCCAAATTTCTTCCACAGCTAAGTTATTTTATTATTAATTGAAGGACATTACACAAAAGTGATGAAAGCTGATATTTGCATAACATTTTATGAAATCATATAAATAACAAGAAATTAACAAGGAAAAAATAACAAGGAATAAAAAATAAATAACAAGGAATAAACTTCAATATGTTCCTGCTCTTTTCATCCACATTCAGGATAAGATATTTGCAGAGTCCTTAATAGTGCCTGGCACATAGCAGATGCACGATAAATGATTGTTTTCCTTCCCCTCCATCCCTATATACCAGTGTAGAATGCCCTATGTAATATGAACCATTGTGGAGACAGTATGTGAGTTCATGCAGTCACAAGAGTGACATGTAGCTTGAGAAAAATTTTACCTTTATGTCCATTTTAGAAATGAATTGTTCTGGTAGCCCTTTCTTCCTGGCTCAAATCTGCTGTCTTGCTTTTCTCATTTACAAAATCAGGCCATGAGTCTGCCATGCCTAGTTATTCTATCTCCTTGTCTAGGCAATAGGCAGAAGGAAGAGCATGTTTGGATTTATGTAAATCAGGGTGATACTGGAAATGTTCATCGATGGAAGAGACAATTTGATTTATATCTTCCATTAAAGACAGAAGAACATGTAAGTGAAGTGTGAGACCTTGAAACGTTGCCTGACTATTTCAAGGACAGTTGAGGTGATGTCAATCTCAAAATGCTACCCAGCATAAATTTTTGGTGTTCTCTACTGGGAACAACCATATCTAAGTATGGAAGACTGATCTAAATTATTGACCAGATATTTAAGTATAAATTAAATTATGTCAACATCAATCACTTAATGAATTAAGCATTTATTGGTAGCTTCAATGGTCTAGACACAGTAATTTGTGCTAGAGATATGAAGACAAAAGTGAAACAGGAGTTTTTATTTGATCCTAGAAATAGTAGGGAACCTATAGAGTTAATTGAGTAGGAAGCAACATGGTTAGACATATGCTTTAGGAAAATCATTTTGGCAGCTACATATAAGAGAGATTGAAGTAGGTAGAAAGATGCATGAGGCAAAAACATGAATTAGCATACTATTTTTATAGGTCAATTAAAAGGGGATCAAGTCCTAAGCTGTGGTGATGACTATGTGGAGGGAAAGAATAATATGTAGGGAAGAGATAGAAATGAAGTTATAACAGCAAAACTTGGCATCTTCCTGAATTTGTAGCGTGAATGAGACTGAGGAGTTAAGTACATTGAAATTGTGAACCTGGATGACTGGAATTATGGTACTATCCTTGACAGAAGTTTGTACTAAGCAGGGTGCAGAGGTGAGTTTCATTTTGTACATGTGTTTAAAATATTGATATTTTATCTATTTCAAAATATCCAATAGAAAGTTGGTGATGTGAGACTGGCACTCAAGACAGAGAATTAGGGTTGTACATATAGGTTTAGGAATTATGGACATTGTCATGAAAATTATACCCCTAGGTACTGATGAGGCTAGTAATTGAGTGTAGAGAGAAAAAAAAGAGGCAAAGGATAGAGCCCTGGTGTATACCCACAGGCAAGGGACAGGATAGTGTGCAACAATCTGCAAGCGGCTGCTGAAGGGGTGTAAGATCCACCAACAATAAGCACACAGAAAGCTGACAACACAGGTTCTTTTGATCTGCTTTACTAAGGAAAGCAACATTAAGGGGTTAACAATCTTACTTTAATCCAGCATACTAATATCATTCACTTAGCTCAGGGGAAAAAGTCAACACCCTGACCTTCAGAGCAAATACAAACAAATTACAAACATCAACAGACAGACTTTGTCTGATTCAAATCTCAATGCATACTTACCAGAGTCTGAACATCCTGGTTTACAAGCTGGAGGGCTTTTAACTACAGCTGCCCAGAGTCTCTATACCAACACACCTCCAAGAGTGAGAGCCCCTGCAAATAGCTCTGTTCTAGCTTTTTATACCCTCTTTAGCCATCATCAAATGTCATCTGAGTGACCATAACTTAGGCTCCTACTATTCATTCTGGTCTTAGCAACTCCCCTTAGGACCCTGAGGGCTTCATGCCCACATAGGCTTAGACTTAGTAGATAGGGGTTTGGGCCTGGGGTTTAGCACCTAGTAAGACTCAATCAAACACACTTAATTAATCCTTTTAAGACAGTAAGAAAGTCCCACCTCAATTGATATTACAGATAGATATGATGATCCAACAAAGAAGGCTGAGGAGTGTTCTGAGAGGTAGAATGAGAACCAAGAAGAGTGTCATAAAAAGGCAGAGGACAGAGAATGGAGAAGATAGAAAAAATTATGAAATGTTACAGAAAGATGAAGAAGAATGAGAACTGAGAAAATTTCATCAGATTTGTCAATTAAAAGTTCATTGGTAACCTTGGAAAGAACAATGTCATTTGAATGATGAGAGTGGCTATCAGATTGGATAGTTGAGAAATAAGTGAGAACAGAGAGAATGGAGATAGAAAGTATGGATAGCTTGTTATAAGAGCTTGGCAGAGAAAGGTAAGTGAGATACAAGACAATAGCTTGAACAGAGGATAGCATGCATTTAGTGAATTTTTTTTTTTCAAGAATGAGGTATCCCTAGCCAGCAGAGACAGAACCCAAACCAAAGTGGAAGAATAGATAAAAAAGGATTTGATTATGGGAATAATATTCTGGAGAAGAGAGAAAGAGATGGGAGCAAGGGTATATATATGAGGGTTTTGTTGTTGTTCAGCCATTTCAGCCATGTCTAACTCTTTGTGAACTTATTTCAGGTTTTCTTGGTAAAGATACTGGAGTGGTTTGCCATTTCCTTCTCTAGCTTATTTTATAAATGAGGAAACCTAGGTAAAAAGGGTTAAGTGATTTTCTCAGGGTCACATAGCTAATAAGTATCTGAGGTCACATTTGAACTCATGTCTTCCTGACTCTAAGTCCTGAAGTCTATCTACTGTATCACCTGCAGGAAGGTTAACATTGGCAAATAGAAAGACTGTCTCATCATTAGAGATTGGAATAAAAGTGGAGAGAATGGACATATAACAACGTTACTAGCTGCTGTTGTGGCTGTGTAAGATCAATCACACCAGCATACAGGAGAGCTGCTAGCATAGGTTCTTTGATCTGCTTTTCTAAGGAAAGCAACTTTAGGGCATTTATAATCTCACTTTACATAAACATACATACATACATGCATATATATATACATATATCTACATACACACACATATATGTGTATACATACACACACACACACACACACACACACACACACACACACACATATATATATATATATATATATATATATATATATATATATATATATATATATGTATACATATATATATTATTCACGTAGTTCAGGGGAAAAAAATCAGCATCCAGAACTTCAAAGAAAATATGAACAGAAATTACAAGCAGAAATTATATAAACAGAGCAAAATAACACAAATCAACTGATAGGCTTCTAGCTATCTGACCCATACATAGTTACCAGAGAGAGAAGCACCAATATCTGGGTTTTCCAAAGCCAGGGGGCTCCATGACAGCTACCCAGATTCTTGTCTGGTCAAATCACATGCTACTCTTCCAGTGAGTGAGCTCCAGCAAAATCTCTCCTCCAACAGTTCTGAGAGTTCTAGCTTAATGGCTAACCTCAGAGTATATATACCCTTTTTCAGGGCCTGAGGGCTTCACACCTCTCCTGATTTAATTAGGAAAAGGGTGTGAGCCTTCCTACAAGACTCAATAAAAGTCCCTTGATTGCCTTGGTGCTGAGAAGTGCTCCAAAAGAAAAAAAAGGTAAAAAGTCCCACTTTGCTTGCCCTTAGAGGAGGCTGTTTTTGACATTTTATGAGCTTAAGAACTAGGAAGAAGGAGTACTTTTTTTTCTTTTTTTTTCCAATAGAGTATAGACCCAAGTCATTAACTGAAAGGAATAATTGGGAGGATAGTGTGGAACTCTTGAGGACAGAAGAGGTTTGGAGTAGTCAAATTAGGAATAGAGGATGAGTTGAGGGAAATAAAAATTCTATCTTTCTTCAAAGAGGGAAGAGTTGAGATTAGATAACAGGAACAACAAAATAACCCCAGAATATTAGGAAACATTTTCTGTATATTTATATACACATGTAAGTATACATATGCCATGCATATGGGAAAATGGCACAGAAGGAGAACAAACTGGGCTTAGAGTTGAATGAGTTCAGTCAACTGGATTACTTTCAGAAATTAAAAAGCTCCTATACTGACCCTCATTTTCCTCATGACAAAAAAGGTGCATTTTTAACATGTTATTGGTGTTACTATATGGCAATGTGAAATGAAGTATCATTGCCTGAAAATAACTAAAGATGAATATCATGCAGAGGGCATTGGGAAAAGTACATGGTGCATATAAGCTGATTAACATACACTCAAACAGGAACTTGAAAAAAGATTAGGAGAGAAGGGAGGCATCAAGAGATTATATGACTGGAAAGAGGACAGGCTGCTCAGGGGCAAGAAGAGATTTGATAAGTGGATAGTCAGTATATTTCTCTATCTTGTTACTGGAAGAAAGTAGAGAAGGTCTTCAATTGGGCATTCCCTATTGTGCACTTTTGGGTAAACATGGACAGAAGTTATACAGGATGAGAAGGGAATGGATGAATAGTCATCTATATCAGAGGTGTCAAATATGTGGCCAATTGATCACATATGGTCTGAACACTATGGAGTGCAGCCAGAATCCAATTAAAATATCATTGGGAAATAACTAACAAAATAAAATACAATAAATAGATAATATTAAATTTAAAAATTAAACCAATATGCAACCTACAGGGTCCTTATGTACAGTTTAAGGTTCCTCCTCCCCATTTCTATTTGTTTGTTACCAGTAATCTAAGTCATTGGAAGGAACTCTGCTGCTGAGATCACAGATGCTTTTGAGTATATTAAGTATATTGTTACTTTAATTCAATTAACAATTTCACAAAAATGTATTAAGTATCTACCATGTGCCAGGAAGTATTGTTTGGTATTTATATATACACACATAATTCATACATAATGTACACATACATACATGCTTACGGACAGACACAATGCGTGTGTATACATGTATATGTATATATGCATGTGTATATATGTATGTGTATATATACATATATGTATGCATATATATACACATATACATATGTACACATGTGTGTGTGTATACACACACACACATATAATTACATCCAAAAATCTTATTTTGGTATCATATTACCTGATTTCTGGTCGATTACTCATGAAGAGAGACAATATGTCCTAGTGAATAGAAAGCAGGTTTCACAACCAGGAAGACCTGGTTTCAAGTCCTGCCTCAGGAGCATATTGGATGTATGACCTTGGGCATGTCACTTAAACTATAAGTGCTCTAGTTAATATATATTGCATAGAACATTCCAGCATTGAAAAATGGGGGGTCTTCACCTGTATATAGTTAATTAATTCTAATGAAATAATAAATCTAATCCTAATCCCAATATTATGGCCCTCATTTACGACTTCTTGTGGAAAGAGGCATTAAAATCATTGAGGTAATTTGATTGCTATAGTTCTGTACTAAATACAAAGTCAGCAGTGGAGCTTGGGGGGACTTTGAAGGAGACACAGATGATTCCACAAAAAAGAAAGGGTGATGGCCTAATGGGCTAAAGTAGAACTCTGAAGAATGCTTTGTTGAAGATCACAACTCTGGAGAAAGAGTGTAGGGATTCTTTGTGTATTTAAGTCCTTCAAGATATCATTGAGAGAAGATTGAGCATAATTGTTTTGATTGAATTTGTGTTGAAATAATAGGACTTGATTGCTAGATTATTGCTCTGCAAGTAAAATCGTTTAATCTAAGCATTTGAAATGCCCCCCAAAACATTATATAACAATATATGTCTCTTTGAAGTGTGTATCAGTGACCGCATTATTTCATCACTGGTACTTAATAGTCAAAGTTCATAGTTTTATTAAATAAGTGTCGAACGTTCAACTTTTGCCAAGTTTTTGCACTTGGAGTTTCATAAACAAATGAAAGCACAGGTTTGAATGCATAAATACATAGATGATGAGTGGATATGTATGTACATACACATACACATGTGTATATGTGTACAAATATATATGTATGTGTATATATATATACACACACACCTACATTTCTAAAGCTGCAGTTTGTTTTTATTACAATTTAGTTGGGTTCAGAAATGTAGATGAAGTCTATGTCTTTAACAATAACTGCTAACATTTCATAGCACTTTAAAATTTATAAATCATTTTACATATTTTATTTCATACAAATTTGAACCTCAAAAATCCCTATAAAGTAGGGCCCATGATAATCCCGATTTTACAGATAAGGACAATGGAGCTCAGAATAGTCAAGCCACTTGCTCAGCATCACACAGCTAAAAAAGAAGTGAGGCCAGATTCATTATATTTCTTTCAAAAGCCAAGTTCTAGGCCTTCTCCACTGTGCCATGTTGCATATGCATACTAGGAATAATGATGGTGATGATGATGATGATGATGATGATGATGATGATGATGATAAAAGCATATAATGCTTTAAAGTTTATCAAGTGTTTTACATATATTATCTCTTTTCAAACCTCACCATAATGGGGCAGATCATTGTGGGTTGTCTTTGAAGGTTTTGTACCAGGAGAGTAAAAGGCTTGTTACTTCTTTTCTTGCTACAAAGTGTTTAATTATGGTCCTGGTGACAGATATTATGTCTGATATCTGAGAATCAGTCTAGCTAATTTTGGAGAAGTTTTTCAACAAATGGTTGGCCCCCAAGTTATATACTTTTTATTGAAAGCAGTACACAAATAGCAAGAACCCTTGTGGGGGAATGAAATACTTTGTTGGAAGGACTACTCATAGCAGTAAAAATATGTCTTTTCAAGGACTGATGAAGTACAAAATGCCAACCTGAAATATTTACAATGGAAAAAAAACATAATATTAAAAAAACAAGTCAAATTTTTAAATATGTCTGACTCTTTCGTAGATTGGGAGTTATGAGAAAACCTACTTTAATAATAGTTCATTTGAAAAAAATCTGTTCATTTGACTGAGAGGCAAGGAAGTACATTCTAAAACCTAAACAGAAATCCTGGCACTGCACCTTACTCCTTGTGAGAAAAGGCACTGAGGGAAATAATTTGATATCCCTGGATGCTGGTTTCCTTGTCTATAAATGAAAGGGTAGGACTAGTTGACCTAGGGCTTTAACTGACTGCAGGTTCTGCAAGAGTCAACAACACAGTGGAGTTACTTAAAACTCTAAACTAGTAATAGGAGGGAAAAAGGTACACTAGTAATATCTGGGGTTGAAAATATGGTATGGGCTCCAGAAATGAAGTCAGTCAAAGGGAGGTAGGGTCTTCAGAAATCTTATCCCCACATACAATGATGATTTTCGTCAAGGAAGGAGCATGAAGTTATCAGGAATAATCAACTTTAAAGGTTTTCATAGAAAATAGTATTGGCTACATCTTGACAGACAGGAGACAACTCATTAGAGCAATAAAAGCTAAAATAGGAAGATTAAATAGTTTCACCAAGTTTCCAGAACTAAATAAGTCTAAACTATATATCCCCTAATTCCCAGTTTAATGTTTTATTTTGTTTTGGCTTTCCTTATTTGCTCAGTTTTTGGTGGCTTCTTCCCCTTAATTTCCCCCAATTCAATTACTTTGTATTTATTTTGAACATCTTATAATGGGGACACATGTGTACATGTTGTTTTCCCTGACAAAATGTAGGCTATAATATAGGGAGTATATGGAATATAAGGAATTTTTCATATTTGTTATTTTAGTAATGATACAAAGTTCCTTTATATGCTTTTTATTTTTATTTATACAGTGCTTGGTAAATTGCAGGAGCTTAAAATATTTGTTAATTGATTGGTTGGCTAGGAAAAAATTCCTGCCTGGTTTACAGACAAGAAAGAAAATTAAGGTGGAACAAACAGAAACAGCATTTTATGTTTTTCTGGGATCTATATGAATGAATGCATATTATACCAAAACACTTCTTGAAATATTAACCACTGAAATTATTATAGCATTTAAGAAAAAAATGTGGCCAGTAGTTTGTACAGTGAATAGAATTCTGGGCCTGACGTCAGGAAGACTCATCTTCCTGAGTTGAAATCTGGTCTCAGATATATACCAGATGTGTCAGGGCAAGTCATTTAATTCTGTTTGGTTCAGCTTCCTCATCTCTAAAATGATCTGGA
Source organism: Trichosurus vulpecula (assembly GCF_011100635.1). Lineage (NCBI taxonomy): Eukaryota > Metazoa > Chordata > Mammalia > Diprotodontia > Phalangeridae > Trichosurus > Trichosurus vulpecula. Next base: position 128,163,842 of record NC_050573.1, on the reverse strand, counting down.
GAAGGAAAGGGCAAACCACTTCACTGTTTTTGCCAAAAAAACAAAAAAAAAAACCAAAATAGGGTCATGAAGAGTTGGACATGTCTGCAATACAACTGAACAAAAAAAAATCAAATTCTTCTTTGTTAAAAAGCATAACTCTTATTAGTACGCATTTTTCATAACAGATATATATTGATTTCATTTTTAGGAATGTATAATATCAATTTTAGAAAACAGATTTATCTGAACATTTTAGATTAACTCTGCTACATTAGAAAAAATGATTTATCAAAGTTAATTGAAACAGATACATACTAGATCACCAGGAGGTGATCCATCATCTCAGTTCAGAAGTATGCAAAGATATTTAGGGGTTAATATTTGGTACTGTGCTTTAATCTTGCAAAAAAATACAACATAAAATAAAAACAACAGATGTTTATATTGTTTTCTTCATCTACATCAAGCTTGTGTATGCAGAATGTTTTTCTTCAGCAACAAACACATATAATTATTTGAACAAAACAAGCATATGTATTTTTGAATTTGTAACAATTTTAGTTCTAAAATGAAGAGTTTTAAAACCAAAAAATAGACCAGATTAGTTGTGTCAATATGAGAAACTCAAATTATAAATTAGAAAAGTAACTTAGTTAAAACCTTTCTTTAAAAAAGTCATAACAGGAAAGAATGACAAGATTTTGGCATTGGTCTGTGTGTGTGTATGTGTGTGTGTGTGTGTGTGTGTGTGTGTGTGTGTGTGTGTGTGTGTTGATTTCCAAAAGGAATCTCAATTAAAATGAGGTTATTAAAGAAAGGGACATTTCTATATTGGGAGGGAAAATTCTTGTTGTTAATTCAATTCAATGAACATCTATTAAATTTCTTCTATCAGGCACCTTGATCAAAGCTGAAGTAGTTAAGAAATTGAATTTTCATCTCCATAGTTCCCAATGAATGCATGTGCCTCAGTGACTTCATTTTTATTTGATGGTATTTTATTTAAAATGTTGAGACTGACCCTGGCTAAAATTGTAATCCTTCATAAACTTTCACCTCAGACATTTCTAATGTTTTGGTCACTGCTATTCTTCCCCATTCTGGTGCATGGAGTACTTCTGCTGCTTCCCCAGGTACCTAAGGATTTCCCTGCTATCCTAGCTTCACTAGGCATTTGACTTAACTTTGGACTTCTTGGTCTCCTGTCCTTTCATTTCTTTAACCTTCAGACCTACGATCATTCATATACCACTTAAGTTCTGTTTTGATCTAGAATATGTACATGGATTGGTCTGACATAAGCCACACTTTTATAGGAGCAAATGAGAGACCTTTAAAAAATTTTATGTGGCAAAGATCAATTTTAGCCGGGGACAGTCAATGACCTAACCTTTTTCCTATGGATTTGTCTGTTCTTCACAATCAGACCATCTCCTGTATGGTCCTTCAGTTCCTCAGTGACATCATCTTTCTTTTGATCAAGGAAGGCTTTATGGGGATGGCCTCTAAGCACAGTCAGGAAGAAAAAAAAAATCAATTAAGTGGATATGAAGAGGAATTCCATGCTATAGAAAACATCATTTCTGTCACTGGCAAATATCATTGGATACCCATAAAACAGTCATTTACTCAAGGCTTTAATTTTTTTTGATTTTGCATTTAAATTCCTATTCATTAGCCATAAGGTTTTCTAGCTTTTTGCAGACCCTTCCTAGAAATGAGATATATCATGTTCCTTAGATCATAAGATTCTCCTTTTTGTCTGCTCTTTCTAAGTTATTTATCAAAGATTGACCCCATATATGTCACCTGAGCAATACATATATATGTATGTACATATATATGTATGTATGTATATAATTTCCTTTCAAGCCTCTTTTGAGGTATAAAAGCCTCTTCCTTAGCTCTAATTTCATGCAACAAACTATCTTCTAGCTAACTGGAACTGAATGTCCTGCAGACATCTCAAATCCCACATGTCCCAAGCAAAAATCATTATTTGCTTTAAACTCCCCTCTCTTCAAAAAGCTATTACTGTGAAGTTTCACTTCCAGGAACCAAGATGGAGGAGTAAAAAATAAATCACTCTTATCCTCCTTTATTGACCTCTGAAAGCTCAGAATACATTGCCCCAGGAAAAAGCCTTGGAACAGCTGAGCCAGCAGAAAGACAGGGTGCAGCAGTCCTGTAGTCCAGGAAGCTTGGAGAATTAGGACGAAAGACCCCTCTTCACACTGGGGGAGGGGGAGCAGTACAGAATGAGAGGCATCCCAGAAAGCCAGCAGCAATCCCCACCTTAACAAGCCAGGAGGAGATCCTTAGACTCCGGGTGGAGCAGGCAAATGCCAATACCAGGATGCCCTGAGTGCCTCAGCATAGGAAGGGGAACCAGGAGACACCAGCTTGGAAAATGATCACATGCAATGGTGTTCTCCAGCAAACAAATCTCCCTGTGCTTCAGCACAATTCCAGGAAGCACAATTCCAGGAGGGACACCTCCAGGATGGCAGACATCCTCCAGCAGCCAAATATTCAAGTGCAAGGCCCAGGCCAGCAAGTATCCCCCAGGGATCAGATTCCCCACCCCCACCCTGAGAGCTCCAGTGTTGCTGACCCCAGGTCAGCACCAGCTAAGCTGCTAGACCCCTATAACCTCCAGCTGCCAGCAACTGAGACCCCAGCACACAAAGCCAGTGACCAGGTCCTGGGATCTTAGCACAAGAAGCTTGGACCAGTGCTCCCATGTGCTCCAGCAGAACGGCTCAAATCTAAAAGCCAGGAATTAGGCAAACACCATGAGCAAAAAGTAGAAACAGACAATAAGTATAGATACTTATTATGGGAACAGGGAAGATCAAGGCACAAATTCAGAAGAGAACAACATTGTCAATATACCTACATCTGAAACCTCAAGCCCAAAAAGCCTTCTTAGAAGAACTCAATAATTATTTTACAAGTCTAATAAGAGAGGTAGAAGAAAATTGGGAAAAGAAATAAGAAGTATGCCAGAGAAAGTCAATGACTTGGAAAAGGAAGGACAAAAACTGAATGTAGGGAAAAAATGTTCTTAAAGAGTAGAGTTGCCCAAATAGAAAAGGAGGCACAAAAACTCAATGAAGATAACTCCTTAAAAAGTAATGTGGGCCAAATGGAAAAAAGGCACAAAATCTCATAGAAGAAAAGAATTTTTTTTTAAAAATCAGAATTGGGCAAGGGGAAGCTAATGACTGTATGACATACAAAGAATCAGTTAAACAGAAGAAAAGAATGAAAGAATAGAAGAAAACACAAAATATCTCATTGATAAGATAAATGACCTGGAAAATAGATCTAGGAGAGAGAATTTAAAAATTGTTGGTCTACCTGAAAATATTGATGAAATAAAAGAACTTCACAGCATATTTCAAGAAATCATCAACAAAAACTACCCTAATATCCTAGAACCAGAGGACAAAATAGTCATTGAAAGAATCCATTAATCACCTCCTGAAAGAGATCCCAAATTGAATATTTCAAAATTACCAGATCAAAGGGAAAATACTGCAAGCAGCCAGAAACAATTTAAATATCATGGAACCACAGTCAGGATTATGCAGGAACTTGCAGCTTCTACATTAAAAGATCTGAGGGCATGGAATAAAATATTGCATAAGACAAAAGATCTTGGATTACAATATATTATGATGGAAAATGCTATCCATATCCAGAGAAATAACTTTGGAGTCTGAATGCAGATGGAAACATACTATTTACTCTCCTTTTGTTTTGTTTTTTGTTTCTTCTTTCTCATACTTCCTTCCATTAGTTCTAATTCTTCTTTGCATCTTGACTAACATGTAAATATGTTTAATATGAATGTATAAGTATAGCCTATATCAGATTGAATGCCATCTTGGGGTGGGGGGAGGATAGAGTGGGGGACAAAATTTGAAATTCAAAAGCTTATGGAAGTGAATATTGAAAACTTAAAAATAAATTAATAATAAAACAAAACACTAGGATCATGTAATACTAAGTCAACTGTGTAATCTTCTTTATACCTATTGGCCTTAAGACCAGGAGGACAAGGAGTAAAAGGCTAAAATAAAGTTAAAAATTTAGTCAAATATCTGCCAATTGAAAAACATTTGCAGAATGTCATCATCTATATGATACCTCTTATGTATATCACTTGAAAAATATTGACTAAAATATCCAATTCAACACCATTCCTTGACTGATTGATTTTCTGGTAGTTCTTCCAACTTTTTTCTCATTATATTTTTTTCTAGAAATTGTACTTAATTTATAAATGTGTAGAATATTTCCTATGTAAAAAAAATATCTATTACTGTTCATGGTACCTTAAGTCTCTCAGTCACACAGATTGGCAGCCATAGGGTCATCCTGAATTTTTCGTATCCCAGTCTCTAATCCCTCCCCATTCCTGTTAATCCTTCATAGTTGCTAAAAGGGCTCCCAAAAGTATGTATGTATATAGGTATATGTATATCTCCATATCCATGGCTACATATAGTTATTAAATGCCTACCATGTATGTATTAGTATAGCTATAACAAGCTATATGTTGTATAGATATAAACATAGGTAGATAGATGATAAACACTGTAACAATTCTCTTTTCAATAAATTAAAGTGACTATTTTGTGTTTGATTGACTATAAAATACCATGTTTTAAAAGTTCTTCATAATCTGCCCACTTACTACTTTTCCAGTTTTTTCCCCTTGATTTTACAACCTTACATTCATTTCACTTTCAACCAACAATGGACTATTTATGGTACCTAGTACATGGTGCTCTGTCTTCTTACTCTGTGCCTTTGCTCTGGCTGTCCTATCTCAAAAAAGACCCAAAAATCCCACACACAAATAAATATGTATTTATATTGTATGTCATTTTTATACATGTATGCTTGTAAATATTCTATCTTCTAATAGAATGTAAATTCCTTGGATGTATATAATATTTCACATTTTTCTTTGAATCTCCAACACCTAGAATACTGCCTGAAACAGGGTAGGTATTTAATTTTTGTTGCATAATTGCCTTTAGTGCCAGAAATGGTTGACTCTTACTATCCCTTGACTTGTAATTTCCCTATTAGTAACCGCTGGGATCTTGGGCAATCCCCTGCCTTCTTTATATGGGTTTATCTAATTAGCTAATTAAGACCATCCTGCATGTTACTTCCATTGTTGAATGAGTGTGAATTATGATATTGTAAGAAAAGATAGTATGGTATCTGGTTTTGCTCCCACAGAAGTTATCCATATAGCTGAGTTAACACCTATTTGTCAAGTCAATAACCATCCTGGTGTCAGGGGAAGTAGAGAGGCCAAACTGGTTGAACCATTTCAAGCTTATCATATCAGTTCAAGGGTCTGGTCTTGGTCAAGGGTCCAGGCCTGCTGATTTGCATAATTTGCATATGTTAAAGAGGGAAGGTAGGGGAAATAAAGAATGTAGATTAATCCTATAGTCAGACTAGGAAGATCTAATTAACTTCACTTCTGCTTCTGTATGCTTATTATCCTACCTATATGAACTGTATAACCTAGGAAAACTATGTAAAAAGTAAAGAATGTAAACTAACCATAACTCAAGCAGGAGTAGAGGTGATGGTTACCCTCACTCCTGCAGCTGTATCGGTGTGAGTGTTCCCAGTGAGCACTGTACCCGCTCTCTCGAGGAGTGTAATAAATGCCTTCCTCTGCCCACTCTGGTCCTGAGTTCCTTGGGTGAGAATGGGAAAATCACATGGATCTTCCTAAGGTTATGCTACCAGGAAGGCAATGAGCTGCGAAAGTGCATCTCGGGCTAACTTCCTGACCCTGCCTCGGGGAGTCCTGTGATCCCCACTGCAGTGTTAAGAGGGGTACCACTCGAGATTTCCCTGGGGAACCCTGTGGTCTGCATAGCCTTCTTAAGGGGACATCACTTGGGTCTTCTGGTCCTGTCTCGGGAGCCTTGTGATCTTACCCCCGTTCTAAAGGGCTATCACTTGGGTCCTCCTTAGGGTCTGACCCTAGGAGACCCTTTGATCCCCACAGATTAAGGGGGGCTACCACTTGGTCTTCCTCGGGGAGTCCTGTGGTCTGCACAGGCTTCCTTAGGGGTCATCACGTGCCTCTTTCTCAGGGTCCAACCCTAGGAAGTCCTGTGATTCCCCACAACCGTTCTAAGGGGCCATTACTTGGGTACTCCTTAGGGTCTGACCCCTAGGAGCCCTGTGATCCCCACAGATTAAGGGGGGATTCACTTGGCCTTCCTCTGGGAGTCCTGTGGTCTGCACAGCCTTCCTTAGGGATTATCACAGGGTTCTTCCTCAGGACTTTGGCCCTGCCTAGGAAGTCCAGTGATCCCCCAAACTGCGTTTCTCACAATAGACTCTTTTCCTTTTGTTCTTTCTGGTCTGATATTTTTCTTTCTTTTTCAGGTAAAAATTATTTTGTTATTTATTTGACCATCATACTAATTCGTTCCCTATAACAAAGTAAAACAAGCCTGAAGAAGAAACCACTTACTACTAATGTATACATATGCCTCTTTTGCATTTTAAGTTCATCACTTCTCTCTTAGGAGGAGTCAAGTGTTTCATTATCAATATTTTGGACTCCTGGTTTATCATTGCATAGACCAGAGTTCTAGAGCCCTTCAAAGTTATGTTTCTCTATGATGATGTTATAATTTTTATTATTTTTTTCTCCTTGTTTTGCTTGCATCTCTCTACATCAGTTCATAAAGGACTTCTTACTTTTTTTCCCTAAAATTATCCATTTCATTATTTCTTAGGATATAATAACATTATATTTCAATCAAGTCCACAACTTATTTAGTATACATTTTTATTAATTAGAATATACTTGAAAATATGCTGCAAATGATTTATTTTTTTCACTCTTCAAGTTGTTAAAGATATTGGTAAGGTATTCTTGGCAAAATTTTGTGCTTCAACCAAAGGAATGAATCTCTTTTGGTTGTGTTGCCCTTGTCTTTGACAAATAAGTTGAAGTTTTTAGGGACAGAGCTTTCTCAGATACATTTAAATAATTTTACTTGCATGTTTAGATGACCGTGTAAGCTATTGTGGGAAGGAAGGAAAAGAGAGTATCTGGATAACCAGGTCATATGTTAAACTTGGAAAAGAAGGAAGAAAGAAGGGGATGGTGTGGCCCAATATGTGCCTAATGCTTCATTTAATGCAAACTAGGAAAATGTCAGTGAGTCAATAAGCCTGTAAGTACGTATTATATGGCAGGCATTTGGTTGCCAGTGAGTCTTATGGCTATTGTACACACACTCCTATCTCTATGACTTTTTTTTAGTTTCCCCTATACCCAGAATGCATTTCATTTCCATCTTCATTTTTTTGGAATTTCTGTTTTCCTTAAAGACAGCTACAGAATGACTTTCTACATGAAACTTTTCTTCAGAGGCAGATAGGTGGGGAAAAACAAAAACAAAAAGCAAAAACACCTGAGCCTGGAGTCAACAAGTTCTGAGTTCAGATATGACCTCAGACATTACCTGTGTGATCCTAGTTAGGTATCTTAACCACTTTGTGCCTCAGTTTCCTCAACTTTAAAATGAGTATATTAATAGCACATACCTCCTAGGGCTGTTGTGAGGATTAAATGAGATAACATTTTTAAAGTGCTTAGCACAGTTACTGGCACATAACAATCATTACTATTATTGGCATATAACACTAATACTGGCACATAATGGTGGTTAATAATTTTTGCTTTCTTTCTTATCATCACAGTTGTTATCTGCATAAATCTAATGTATTCATTTTGCACATATTGAAAATACACTTACAGACACTCCTCTCCCCCATTAGAATATTAATATTTAAGTTCCTTGAGGTCAGAAACTATTTCACTTTGTTTTTGTATCCCCAATGATTAGCACAGTTTCTAGCATGAAATAGGAGAAGGTGCTTGATACGTTGTCGTGGTAGATGGATTTTTCTAAAAACAAACTTCTGTCTTATGTGGCTCCTGTCTTCTCAGTAGTATTCTGACCTTCTCCTCTTAGGCTGTTTCCACATAATTCCTACTGTCCCTCTGTTAACTAGATCCTTGATTCTTTTGATAGACTCAATCAAGTAAGAGAGACAAAGAAAGATAGAGAGACAGAGAGAGAAACAGAGAGATAGAGACAGAGGGCTCATTTCCAACTTTTTGCTGTTATGCACCTAGATTCCTCTAACAGTAATAGAGTTACTCCAGATGAGATTCTCCCTAGCTTCTCTCTAATACCCAATCTCCTGGCCAAACAATCTGACATAAAGAGTTATTTTGAGGGCACATATCATGTTGCTAGCTCGAGGCATAAAATCACTATATTGGATTCTGCCTCAAATATAAGTACATTATGATTAAAGACATTTAGAGCTAGTAAAATCTCCAAATGTAAACACAATAGAGTTAGGAAAATGGGTAGCATTGCTGAATATTATTTGTCTTTTTTGTTGTTGTTTCTGCTGAGTGAAACTAGCAAGAACAGGTTGTTGGCAACAGGGGTTGCCAAATAAAGGAAGCAAGATTCTCAGGAGCCCTCAGTTTTTCTGTCTCTGGAATCTCAGGGATGCACTGTAGCCATGTATGCACACACACATCACATATACACACATACATATATATGAATACATACATATACACATTTATACCCATATATATACACATATGTGTGTATATGCATAAATATGCACATATAATATATGATATATATGTATATGTATAGATGTATATATACCTTGAAAGCATTATTATTAGCCCTAGATTTGTTCTGTCAGTCAATAAACAAAAAATAATCCGGTATTCAATATGTGACAGGTACCGTATGCTAAGGACTGAGGAAACAAAAAAATAAAGGGGGGAAGACTCCCTCACTCCCAAGAGTTCACATTCTAATTGGAAAAAACAAACATGAAAGTAAATAGAGACATTCAAGATATGTAGTCAATGGAAAGTAATCTCAGGAGAAAGAAACTAGCAGCTGGGTGGACAAGAAAAGGCCTGCTGAAGAATTTGAGCTGAAACTTGAGGGAAAACACAGAAACTAAGGGAGAGGAGGGATCATATTCTAGTCATGGGGTACAGGCAGCATAAAGGCAAGAAGACAGAAGATGGAACATCATGTGAAAGGCCATTATGACTGGAGAGCAGAGCACCTGGAGGGGAACATAGTGTGAAAAGATGAAAAGGTAGGAAGGACCAAAGTTGTGACAAGCCTTAAATATAAAATAAAGTAATTATATTTGACCCTGGTGGTAATAGGGAGGTTTATTGAGGGGAAGAGTTGTACCCTGGTTGAACCTAAATTGGTAAAATCACTTCATCAGTTGAGTTTAAGATGGATCTGAGTGGGGAGAGACATGAAACAGACCAATGAGAAGGCCTAACAGTAGTCTAGGCAAGCAATGATAAAAGTGGTGTCAATGAATGGACAGTGGGGAGATGCCGTTGACAGGCTATGAAGGTAAAAATGATAATATTTGTCAACATATTGAATATGTGGCACAATCGACAGCAAAGATGTAAGGATAACCCTGAGCTTATAAGCCTGGGTGACTGGAATGATGTTGGTACCTTCAAAATATAAAGAAATTGAGAAGAAGAAAAAAAAACAAAACCTAGAATTCTGGAAACATTTTCAAAAAAATTGTTTTGGTAATTTCTCGTGTATGTTTTGTGGAGAAAAGACTTGTTTGCTATGCCTTTGTTTACTCTTATTTTCAACAGCAAAACTTTAAGCTCAGTACTGAGAACTAGGATTCTTATCAAGAAAAAGAGCTGAAAGTTGTTCTAAATGTGTTCATATTTTAATGACTAAATTAATTAGTTTCTGCTAAGTTCTCTCCTTAAGTTCTTTTAGTTCCTTCTAAAACAAGAGTAATAAACCAACAATTCCCTGGCCCTTTGCTCACAGCTATGGAAATGGGCCTCAGGTTAGTCAGCAGCTGTTCTATATTTCCCTTTAGCTCAATATTGAAAACTTGAGTTATGATGACTCCATTTCATTTTCCCTTCACAATTTTGTTTACCAATAGTTGTCACATTAAGCCAATCCTTGATCTAATGCTCAAAACAGCCTGCTGCTGAGTTCCATCACACATCTAATTTTGTCCTGTATTCTTCAGGAAAGCTACCACAAAGTGGTTATTACATGAACATTTTGCTATTTCCATACTAGCCTTTGTTTTTGGAGGCCTGAAACATTAGGGGTATCAGATGTGCCTTATAACTATATATCATTTTATTAGTGTGAGTCTTTTATCATTTTCTTCCTGGCTTAGGCTCACTTTGGATATATTACAGGACTGCTTTTGACAAAGCTGTGCTTTAGACATGTGGTTTGGGGTCACTATGTGTCATAGTTTTCCCTGAACCTTTCTTTATCTTCTGAGCATTCAGCTGTTTGTGCATTTCCTGATGAATCCATCATTTCTCTAAGCTAGGCAGTTCTTGCTTCTATTTTCACACAACTACATATCACTAGATTATTGAAGACATTGCTTTTCCCATCAAAACTCTGGTAATGATTATTTTCCCTGTGGACTTTATGGATGCTGGTTCAATTTCTTTCTCATGCACTGTATTCAGAAATTTGTCTTTAGTGTCTTCTTTGCTGGGAGTAATAATGGAACCATCCCAGTGCAATATTTGCCTTGACCCATATAGAGTGGAGAGTTTTTAGCTTTAATCAGGAAAGATTTTTTTTTTCTAAAATCAGTTATGTTTTTATCCTCTTTTTTCTTATTAGGAACTGATATATGCTTTTTGGTAAATGATAAAGAATAGGTTTATTTATTTTATTTTTTGCCACTAGTAAGGGATCACATGATATATACATTGATTTCAGTATCATTAGACTGCAAAGGTTCAAAAAAAGGACTAGATTGAGGATGAATCCTCCTGTACAAAAGAAGTTGATACAATGATACTATTTCTCCTTAGCATGCTTCATCACACTGAACAAATACCAATATGAGGTAATTGTACTAAAAATAGTGTAAAATAAGGCCATTTTCCAGAATGTGTTGTATAGTGGTACTTTTCAAAAATGTCTCTGTTACAGATGTTTTAATTTGTTATATAATTCCCTAATAGTCTGTCAGATTCAGCTGTAGCATCCCCTCAGGAGCACCTCCCTAGAGATCACTTAGTACATTTACGGATCAGGGATACTTACCTGAGGATACACTCTTCTAACTTCATAATTCTCAAGTTCCCAGTGGTGAATTTTCCATTAATAGACATTCAAGAAACACAATGAGCTTAAAACAAAACCATTTACTAAGATGATATTATAAGAATGGGGCAGCTGTGTGATACAGTGGATAAGTGATGTGCCTTGAGTCACAAAGATCTAAGTTCAAATATGGCTTTAGACACTCACCAGCTGTGTGACTCTGGGCAAATCACTTAACCCCTATTTGCCTCAATTCCTTATCTGTTAAATTCGTACAGGCTTCTAAGAGTGACAAACCATTACAGCATCATTGCCAAGAAAATTCCATGGGAAAAATTCATTGGGTCCCGTATATTCAGACATGGCTGAACACAACAATCATAAGAAAAGTACCTACAAAGAATTTCCTCCATAAGCCTGGGTATGCTCTACTTAAAATTCATCCAGTATCTGTGGGAAGAGCAGGGATAAACTTAAACTATCTAGATACTTAGATACCCACTTGGGGTGTAGTTCACACCTCTGGTATCTCAGGGTCCTTATATCTTATCATTTCTCATGTTGCTCTCCACTGGGCCTGGGTGAGATCCTAATTCTATTAAGTCTATTGTCTACTTACTTCAATATTTGATTTTCAAAGCTAGGTTTCTTATGAATCTATAGGCAACTCTCTTCTATGCTGCTTAAAGCCTCTTCTAACATAGAACAATGTTCTTTTCTGTACCTGTATCTCTATAAAGAGCACAAATCTCTGTTCCCTGCTATTTGTATGTCAGTCATGACTTGAACTTTCTTGAACTCTTCGGCTGTGTTTTGAGAGCCACCTAATGACCAGATTCCTCTCTAATTATATCAAGGAGAACTCTTTTATTATTTGTAAATGGACACCAATCCTATAGACACTTTTACCCTTCATTTAATTTCTCTTAATTTTACAAAGGTTTACCTTTGATTACTCCTCACCTGGGCTTCTTTATTTAAAAATATTATTTTTTAATCAGCAAAAATCTTCATTTTCTTTCTCCACACCAACCACCCAAACTTGATAAAGAAAGAAATCAAAATCCCTGTTCAAAACATATAGTCAAAACGAATTTTCACATTACCTATGTCCAAATGTATACACATATAATTATATACATACATATATAAATATAATATATCCCATGTATATATAATTATAGTTGGTATATATGCATATATATTTGCTAAGTGAGGATATCCTTCAACTTCTAATTAATAGCCACTGCAAAAGAGAACTAGAATAATTCTTTTATACATCCTTAGAGTTTATTTTGCGGAGGACTAATCCCTACTATAAACTATTATCCTTTTTAATTCTCTCCTGTAACTTCTCCCATTTCCTACCTTTTTCTCTGTGCACTGAATACTTCTGTACCCAACTATATATGTATAAATAGCATACCACCCTTTGATCAATTTAAGAGAGAGTCACTAACTTCTCCAACCCTTTCTCCTTATTTGTTTAGTTTTCTATTTATATGCCCTAATTATCTGAGATATTTTCCTACATTCTTCATTTACTTCCCACACTGGGTATGTTTTTCTTCTTTTCCATTCTTCTCTTAAGATTGTAAAAACATGATCATATCCAGATTCTTCTGTTTAATTAAACTCCCTCTGAAAATTTGATGATGTTAGGCTTCTGATGGGACATGTATCATCTCTTCATTTTAGAAGAAAATAGTTAATTTTTTTTTGGTCCTTTATTACAGTTCACTCATGTTTACCCACTTTATACTTTGTTTGATTACTATATTTGCACTTCAAAGTCACTGGTAGTTATCTTTTCATCAGGAAAATTTAAGAGTCTTCTATTTTCTCAGAAATCCATTTTTCGGCCAATTGCAGGGGGCAGAGCCAAGATGGCGACATGAAAACAGCATCTTACCGGAGCTCTCTCACAAGGTCAGTCAGATTCCTATAAAGAAGTGAATTTGAGCAGACTTGAGAGAGTTAGAAACCGCAAGCAGTCTGAGTGGGGTAAATTTCCAAGACGGGAGAGTCTGAAAGGCTGAAGGCACGAATCTGTAGGCTTGGAGAGTGCTTGGGGGTGTGGAGCTGCTCCAGACCAAAGCAGAAGTGTTGGCCAGGAAACCCATGTGAGAGACAGGCTGGGAGAAAGCTGGGCATCCGAAACCGGTGGAGATCCCCATGCCTCCCAACACAGGATGGCAGTCTGTGGAAGCCACGAGAGGCAGTGCAATGCCACCAGCTGTGAAATACCAATTCCTGAGGCTTGCAGCCCAAAGTCATTAAACGCGGATTCTTGAGCTTCTGGGAGACATAATGTCCAGGTAAATGGCTCTAATCCCTCCCCTCCACACCCAGAGAATACCTTGGAAAAAAAAAAGAATGCTGGAACAGAGGAGAAAGAAGTGGGGCTTCAGTGGCCAAATAGTAGAAGTTCATTAGTCCCAGAGGGGCAGAGCCGGAAGGGGTCAACACCAGGAGCCCAGATGTAATCTTGCTCCACCAGGGGAAGTGCCAGGCATCATCTCAAACAACAAACAGCTGAGACCATTGCTGAAGAGCAACAGTGCTGGAGAGCACCCCTAGGAAAAGAGACATCAGGGAGCCAGACACCTCCCCCACACCTCAGGAAACTGAAGGCTATAATTATAGACTCACAATCCCCAGAATAAGAAAACTGGGACAGAGAGCCCTGAGCCCTAAAAGCAGAAATTTGGTGTAAAGCTAGGAAAAGGCAAACCAACATGAAGAAGAACACCAAAAAAAAACGAAGATTATTTTTATGGAGACGGGTAGGATCAAAATACCAATAGGGAAGGGGACGGCAATGACACTATAGATACATCTGATACCTCAAAAGGTAATGTGAACTGGTCTCCAGTCCAAAAAGCACTGCTGGAAGAGCTAAAGGAGGATTTTAAAAACCAAATTAGGGAGCTAAAAGAAAATATGGGAAAAAAAGATTGGCGAAATGGCTACGGAGATTCAGAATCTAGAGAGAGAAAATGACACGCTGAGAGGCAAAATCAACCAATTGGAAAAGGAGACTCAAAAGCAAAATGAAAACACTAACTCATTTAAAATTAGACTTGAGCAAGTGGAAGCTAATGAATCTATGAGGTACCAAGAAGTAGTAAAACAAAATGTAAAGAATGAAAAAAATAGAAAAAAAATGTGAAATATCTGATTGGGAAAACAACTGACCTGGAAAACAGATCCAGGAGAGACAATTTAAGGTATTGGTCTACCAGAAATCCACAATGAAAAAAGAGCCTTGACAGTATCTTTGAAGAAATTATCAAAGACAACTACCCAAAAGTCCTAGAACCAGAGGGCAAAATAGTCATTGAAAGAATTCACTGATCACCCCCTGAAAGAGATCACAGACTGAAAACACCAAGAAATATCATAGCCAAATTTCAGAACTACAAAGTCAAGGAGAAAATGCTTCAAGCAGCCAAAAAGAAACAATTCAAATATCGTGGACCTACAGTCAGGATCACGCAGGATCTCTCAGCTTCCACATTAAAAGACAGGAGAAATTGGAATATGACATTCCGAAGGGCAAAGGAGCTGGGACTGCAACCAAGGATTGACTACCCAGCAAAACTAACCATAATTTTTCAGGCAAGGAGATGGACATTCAGTGAAATAAGGGAATTCCAGACCTTCCTGATGAAAAGGCCAGAACTCAATGGAAAATTTGATCTCCAAATACAAAACTGAAGAGAGACATAAAAAGGTAAACAGGGGGAAAACCCCCACAAACCTTATTAATCAATAAGGGTAAATCATTTGCATCTTTGTATAGGATTTTATCATCTTACGTATGTTTTATATATAGACATATATATGTCAGTCTTGAGAATGGTACAGCTATTATGATGATTGAAATGAATGCATATAGATTGTGAATGCCTGTATAAAATAAGTGATATAAGGATAAAAAACATAAGAGATGTAAAGGGAGGGCTATGAAAGAAGAAGTAAGGAGGTAGTAGAAAAGGGTAAATTACACCAAATGAAGAAGCACAGAAACATATTATAGTAGAGGGAGAAGAGCAGTATTTGAGCTTCACTGTCATCTGATCTGGTTCAAGAAGGGAATAACATACCCTGACAAGTATAGAAACTGAGCTTGTCCTACAGGACGTAGGAGGGGAAGGGGGGAAAAAAAGAAGGGAGGTGGTCAGAAGGGAGGGGAGAAGTAGGAAGAGGGAAACAATAAGATAAGGGAGGGGAATAAAGAGGGAGGGTAAACTGAGGAAGGCAGCGGTCAAAAGCAAAACTTTGTTAAGGAGGGGAAGGGGAAAGGGAGAAATAAAAGCATAAACAGGGGGAAATAGGATGGAGAAAAAGACACAGATAGAAATCATAACCCTGAACGTGAATGGGATAAACACTCCCATAAAATGGAAGTAGATAGCAGAATGGATTTAAAAACCATAATCTTACAATATGCTGTTTACAAGAAACACATTTGAAACAGGGGGATACACACAGGGTAAAGGTAAAAGGCTGGAGTAAAATATATTGTGCCTCAGCTAAAGTAAAAAAAGCAGGTGTAGCAATCCTAATCTCAGATAAAGCAGAAGTAGAGATAGATCTAATTAAAAGAGATAAGGAAGGACATTACATCCTGCTAAAAGGCACCATAAACAATGAAGCAATATCATTGTTTAACATATATGCACCAAGTGGTATGGCATATGAATTCTTAGAGGAGAGGTTGAGGGAGTTACAGGAAAAAATAGGCAGCAAAAGTATAATATTGGGAGACCTCAACCTCCCCCTTTCTGAACTTGATAAATCTAACCTCAAAATAAATAAGAAAGAAGTTAAGGAGGTAAACAGAATTTTAGAAAAGGCAGATATGATAGACCACTGGAGAAAACTAAATGGAGATAAAAAGGAATATATTTTCTTCTCAGCATTACATGGCACATACTCAAAAATTGACCATGTACTAGGGCATAAAAACCTCACAATCCAGTGCAGAAAGGCAGAAGTAGTCAAAGCACACTTTTCAGATCATGATGCAATAAGAATTATTTGCAACAACCATGGAAAAATAAGCTAAAATTAATTGGAAGCTAAATAATCTAATTCTAAAGAATGAGTGGGTCAAAGAACAAATCAGAGAAACAATTAATAACTTCATTCAAGAGAATGACAATAATGAAACAACATACCAAAACTTTTGGGATGCCACAACAGCAGTTCTTAGGGGAAACTTTATATCCCTAAATGCTTACATGAATGAAATAGGGAAGAAGGAGATAAATGATCTGGGCATACAGCTGAAAAAGCTAGAAAAAGAGCAAATTGAAAATCCCCAATTAAATACCAAATTAGAAATACTGAAAATCAAAGGAGAGATTAATAAAATTGAAACCAAGAAAACTATTGAATTAATAAATAAAACATAGGGCTGGTTTTATGAAAAAAACAATAAAATCGATAAAACTTTGGTCAATTTGATTAAAAAAAAGAAAGAAGAAAATCAAATTACCAGTATCAAAAATGAAAAGGGTGAGTTCACCTCTAATGAAGAGGAAATGAAAACAATAATTAGGAATTATTTTGCCCAATTGTATGCCCATAAATTTGACAACCTTAGAGATATGGATGAATATCTACAAAAACATAAATTGCCCAGGTTAAAAGAAAAGGAAGTAAAATTTCTAAATAATCCCATCTCAGAAAAAGAAATTGAGCAAGCCATCAATGAACTCCCTAGGAAAAAATCTCCAGGGCCAGATGGTTTTATATGTGAATTCTATTAAACATTTAAAGAACAACTAATTCCAATACTTTGTAGACTGTTTGGGAAAATAGGTGAAGAAGGAGTCTTATGAAATTCTTTTTATGACACAAATATGGTACTAATACCCAAACCCGGTAGAGTCAAAACAGAGAAAGAAAATTATAGACCAATTTCTCTAATGAATATTGATGCAAAAATTTTAAATAAAATATTAGCAAAAAAGATTGCAGCAACTTATCATGAGAATAATACACTATGACCAGGTAGGATTTATCCCAGGAATGTAAGGCTGGTTAAACATTGGGAAAACTATTGGCATAGTTGACCATATCAACAACAAAACTAGCAGAAACCATATGATCATCTCAATAGACACAGAGAAAGTCTTTGACAAAATACAACACCCATTCCTATTAAAAACACTAGAAAGCAAAGGAATAAATGGAACCTTCTTTAAAATTATAAATAGCATCTACCTTAAACCATCAACAAGCATTATTTGTAATGGGGATAAGCTAGATGCATTCCCAATAAGATCAGGGGTGAAACAAGGATGTCCATTATCACCCCTACTATTCCATTTGGTACCAGAAATTTTAACTGCAGCAATAAGAGAAGAAAAAGAAATTGAAGGAATTAGAATAGGAAAAGAAGAAACTAAATTATCACTTTCTGCCAATGATATGATGATTTATTTAGAGAATCCTAGAGAACCAAGTAAAAAACTACTTGAAATAATAAACAACTTTAGCAAAGTTTCAGGATATAAAATAAACCCACATAAATCCTCAGCATTCCTATACATTACTAACAAAGCCCAACAGAAGAGAAAGAAAGAGAAATTACATTCAAAGTTACTGTAGACACTATAAAATATTTGGGAGTCTATCTGCCAAGACAAACCCAGGGCCTATATGAACATAACTATGAAACACTTTTCACGTGAATAAAGTCAGATCTAAATAAATGGAAAAATATCAGTTCCTCATGGCTAGGATGAGCTAATATAATAAAAATGACAATTTTACCTAAATTAATCTATCTATTCAGTGCCATACCAATCGAACTACCAAAAAATTACTTTACTGAGCTGGACAAAATAATAAGAAAATTCATCTGGAAAAACAAGAGGTCTAGAATATCTAGGGTATTAATGAAAAGAAATGCTGGAGAAGGTGGTCTAGCCATACCAGATATTAAACTGTACTATACAGCAGCAGTCATCAACACTACCTGGTACTGGCTAAGAAACAGAGTTGTGGATCAGTGGAATAGGATAGGAACACAAGATGGAGAAGTCACCAACTATAGCAATCTACTCTTTGTTAAACCCAAAGAGACCATCTTCTTTGCTAATAATTCACTAATTCACAAAAACTGTTGGGAAAATAGGAAAATGGTAGGGCAGAAACTGGACATAGACCAATATCTTACACCATATATCAAAATAAAGTCAAAATGGGTTCATGGTTTAATTGTAAAGGCTGATACTATAAGTAATTTGCAGAGCAAGGAATAGTTTACTTAACAGATTTATGGAAAAGAAAAGATGCATGACCCAACCAGAGATAGAGAGCATTACAAAATGCAAAATGGATAATTTTGATTATGTTAAATTGAAATGTTTTTGTACAAAAAAGCTAATGCAACAAAGATTAGTAGGAAAGCAGAAAATTGGGAGAAAATCTTTACAACTAGTATCTCTAATAAAGGCCTCATTTCTAAAATATTTCTAAAAATATGGGAACTGAGCCAAATATATAGGAATACAAGCCATTCCCCAATTGAGAAATGGTCAAAGGATATGAGCAGGCAGTTTTCAGAGGAAGAAATTAAAGCTATCTATAGGCATATGAAAAAATGCTCTAAATCACTACTGATTAGAGAAATGCAAATGGAAATCAAAACAACTCTTAGATTCCACATATCTCCTGTCAGATTGGCTAAAATAACAAAACAGGAAAATGATAAATGCTGGAGAGGATGTGGGAAAATTGGAACATTGTTGCATTGCTGGTGGAGTTGCGAGCTGATCCAGCCATTTTGGAGGGCGGTGTGGAACTATGCCCAAAGGGCTATAGAAATGTTCATACCCTTTGACCCAGTAATACCACTTCTAGGGTTGTATCCCAAAGAAATCACGCAAGCGGGAAAAGGACCCATATGTACAAGAATATTTATAGCAGCTCTCTTTGTGGTAGCCAAGAATTGGAAAGCAAAGGGATGCCCATCAATTGGGGAATGGCTGAACAAGCTGTGGTATATGAAGGTGATGGAATACTATTGTGCCATTACAAATGGGGATGATACGGACTTCGTAACAACCTGGAAAAACCTACAAGACAATAATGCTGAGTGAGTGGAGCAGAGCCAGGAGAACATTATACACAACCACAGATATATGGATTCTGTGACGAATAACCCTGACAGACTTCACTCTTCTCAGCAACACAGGGTACAAAGTCAACTGCAAAGGACTCATGGTGGAGAATGCAATCTACATCCAGAGAAAGAACTATGAAGTATGATTCAGATTGAGGCACACTTCACGGTTGTCTCCCCCCCCCCTTTTTTTTCTTTTCTTTTGTTTTTGTTTTTGGCTCTTTTTTTGGTTCTGTTTCTTCTTTATGATGATTCATTTCATTGGTCATAAGTCTTCTCCACAACTTGACTAGTGTATGAATTAATTCAATGCGAAGTTATATGTGGTAGTTATGTGAGATTCCATGCGGTCTTGGGGAGGGATGGGGGAGGGTGGGGTGAAAATCTGGAACTCAAAATTATGTAGAACCGTGTGTTGTAAACTAAGAATAAAAATAATTAAAAAAAAGAAATCCATTTTTTCCCCAATAGGATAATGTTCAGTTTTACTGTGTAAATTAATCTTAACTGTGATCCTCTATCCTTTGCTTTCAAATTCTCTCCTCCTCTAGTGGTAGCTGCTAAATGTTGTGTGTTATTGAATGTGGATGTTTTTATGGGAAATCTGAATTTTGATAATTATTTTCATGGTGGTTTTCATTTTGGACATCTTTTTAAAAATTAATTGATGGATTTAATCTTTACTTTGCTCTCTTTTTCTTAGAGATCTAGGCAGTTTTTCTTTTTATGATTTCTTGAAATATTATACCTGGGCTACTTTTTTGGTCTTGGTATTAAAATAGAGCAATCATTCTTTAATTACCTCACTTATCTGTTTTCCAGGTCATTTGTTTTTGCTATTAATACCTCATCTTTTCTCCTATTTGATTTTGTACTTTTGAGTTTGTTTTAAAATTTATTTTTATCTCATGGAGTCATTAGCTTCTATTTGATCCATTCCAATTTTCAGGGAATTTGTTGCTTGGATAAGATTTTGTACTTCTTGTGTCAAGCTGTTAATTTTTTTTTCAAAATCTTTCTTTCACACCATGTGTGTGTCCATTTCCATGTATACATGCATATGTCTATCTATCTATAAATAAATATGTACATATACCTAGATATATGTATGTCTTTGTTTTAAACTGAGACTTTCCTTTATAGCTATTTGAAGCCATTTTCTTCTTATGGGTCTTGAATGTTTATGTCCCCACAATAGATTTTTTATCATAGCATTACTTTGTTTGCTTGGTCTTACCAATTTCTTGACTTCAGATTTTGTGTTAGGATCGGCACATTTCTGGATGAAAAGTTTAGACTGGTCCTCCTTATACTTTGTTGGGGGTATTGAGTGTTACATTGTACCAGGATCTCAGCAAAACTTCATCCTGGGGACCTACAGGCATTTAGTGCTCCAAAAGTGGTATGATTGGGATGGAGCCAAGATGGTGGCTGGAAAAGCGGGACTTTCTTAGGCTCTCCCCCAAATCCCTCCAAACACCTGTAAAAATGGCTCTGAACAAATTCTAGAGCTATAGAACCCATGAAATAAAAGAGGGAAACAAATCTCCAGCCCAAGATGGCCTGGTTGGTCACAGGGAAGGGTCTATTGCACAGTGCTGGGAGCAGAGCACAGCCCAGTATGGACCATGCCAGGACAGACTAGACCAGAAGTCCATCAGAGCAGGCCTTAGGGCCCTGAATCACTGGTCTGTGGCAGTTACTAGACTTCTTTACCCACAAATGCCAAAGACAACTTAGCAGGATAGTGGGAAAACTGCTGGATCTGGGTGAGAAAAGTGCATGGTCTGGCCCCAGCCCTGGGGGCAGTGGAGGTGGCACAGCGGTGACAGCAGCAGGAAGCTCCAGAGGCTGCTTGCAGAGCTCCAGAGGCAGCTACTTCTTGTCCCCAGTGCCACCCGGTGGGAGAAATCAAGATGCAGATCAGAGCGGGAGTGCACAGATTGCTTTGCTGGTGCAGAGGCAGGGTTCTCTTGCTTTGCCCTGCTTGGATTTGGGTCACAGTCTTGGTTGGTGGTTCTTGGGGGAGGAGGAACATTGATGTAGCAGAGCTTGTGGTGGCTTAGAAATAGCTCTGAAAACAGCAATGCAAGGCTCCTGAAGCTTGGGACAAAGCACTCTCCACTTTCCAGGCAGTCATAACCTGACCAAAAGCTCAAGGGTCAAGTAATTGACTGGGAACATGAGCATTAGGCCCCAAAAAAGGTCTCAGACTTGGACTATAGAATCGTTTTTTTGGTGACAAAGATTAAAACATACAGACAGAAGATGTCAACAAAGTCAAAGAGCCTACATCAAACGCCTCCAAGAAAAAATATAAATTGGTCTCAGGCTATGGAAGAGCTCAAAAAGGATTTGAAAAACCAAAAAAGAGAAGTAGAAGAAAAATTGGGATGAGAAATGAGAGTGATGCTAGAAAATCATGAAAAACAAGTCGAGACTTGCTAAAGGAGACCCAGAAAATGTTGAAGAAAATAACACCTTAAAAAATAGACTAACCCAAATGACAAAAGAGGTCCAAAAAGCAAATGAGAAGAATGTCTTAAAAGGCAGAATTAACCAAATGGAAAAGGAGGTCCAAAAGACCACTGAAGAAAATACTACCTTAAAAATTGGATTGGAGCAAGTGGTTGCTAGTGACATTATGAGAAAGCAAGAAATTATAAAACAGAACCAAAAGAATGAAGAACATTGAAGACAATGTGAAATGTCCCATTGAAAAAAACCACTGACCTGGAGAATATCCAGGAGGGATAATTTAAAAATTATTGGACTACTTGAAAGCCATGATCCAAAAAAGAGCCTAGATGTCATCTTTCAAGAAATTATCAATGAAAAGTACCCTGATATTCTAGAACCAGAGCGTAAAGTAGAAGTTGAAAGAATACACTGATTTCTGCTTGAAAAAGGTCCCTAGAAGAAAACTCCTAGGAAGAGTGTAGCCAAATTACAGAGTTACCAGGTGAAGGAGAAAATATTGCAAGCAGCCAGAAAGAAACAATTTGAATATTATGGAAACACAATTAGGATAATACAAGATCTAGCAGCTTCTACATTAAGGGATCAAAGGGCTTGGAATATGATATTCTGGAGGTCAAAGGACCTAGGATTAAAACCGAGAATCAACTACCCAGCAAAACTGAGTATAATACTCCAGCAAAAAATGTGGATTTTCTTTGTTAACCTTTTTAAAAATTCTTAATTTATTTATTTAATTTATTTAATATATATATTTAGTTTTCAGCATTGATTTTCACAAGAGTTTGAATTACAAATTTTCTCCCCATTTCTACCCTCCTGCCCACTCCAAGATGGCGTATATTCTGGTTACCCCATTCCCCAGTCAGCCCTCCCTTCTGTCACTCCACTCCCCTCCTGTCCCCCTTTCCCTTCCTTTCTTGCAGGGCAAGATAAATTTATACGCCCCATTGCCTGTGTATCTTATTTCCTAGTTGCATGCAAAAACATTTTTTTTGTTTTTGAATACTTGGTTTTAAAACTTTGAGTTCCAAATTCTCTCCCCTCTTCCCTCCCTACCCACCCTTCCTAAGAAGGCAAGCAATTCAACATAGGCCATTCTATCTCCCCCTTTCTCCCTCTCTCAATATATTCCTCTCTCAACCCTTAATTTGATTTTATTTTTTAGGTATCATCCCTTCATATTCGACTCATCCTGTTCTCTCTGTCCATATCTATCTATATCTATCTATATCTATCTATATCTATATCTATATACACACACACATACATATATACATACATACACACACACATATATGCATATTCCCTTCAGCTACCCTAATACTGAGGTCTCATGAATCATATACATTTCGAATATGAGAATCAAGAGAAGCATGAAAAGATAAACAAGAAAGAGAAATCATAAAGAATTTACTAAAGTTGAACTATTTTGTTTATATTCCTACATGGAAATACGATATTTGTAACTCATGAAACCTTTCTCAGTATTAGGGTAATTGAAAGGAATATGCATATATATAGCCAGAGGGCACAGGGTGAGTTGAATATGATGGGATGATATCTAAAATACATAAAATTAAGGGTTGAGAGAAGAATACATTGGTAGAAGGAGCAAGGGTGAGATAGAATAGGGTAAATTATCTCACATAAAAGTGGCAAAAAATCAGTTCTGTTGGAAGGGCAGTGGGGGCAGGTGAGGGGTAATGAATCAATGTTGTTCTCATTGGATTTCACTTAAGGAGGGAATAACATACACACTCATTTTGGTACTTTACCTCACAGGAAAGTAGAGAAGAAGGGAATAAGAGAGGAGGGATGGTAGAAGGGATGGCAGATTGGGGGAGGAGGTAATCAAAAGCAAATGCTTTTGAAAAGGGATGGGGTCAAGGGAGAAAACTGAATAAAGGGGGACAGGATAGGATGGAGGGAAATATAGTTAGTCTTTCACAACATGACTATTATGGAAGTGTTTTGCATAATGATACATGTGTGGCCTATGTTGAATTGCTTGCCCTCTCAAGAATGGTGAGTGGGGAGGGAAGAAGGGAGAGAATTTGGAACTCTAAGTTCTAAACTACTCAAAAAAAAGTTGTTTTTACATTCAACTGGGAAATGATATACAGACAATGGGGTATAGAAATCTACCTTGCCCTACGAGAAAGTAAGGGTAAAGGGGATGGGGGGAGTGAGGTGACAGTAGGCAGGGCAGACTGAGGAAAGGGACAATCAGAATATATGTCATCTTGGAGTGGGTGAGAGGGTAGAATGGAAATCAATGCTGAAAACTAAAAATATTAAATAAATAATAAAATGTTGGAAAAAAGGGGTATGATCTAAGGCAAAATTTGATTTCTGCCATCCTGTTCTGAGATCTGCAAGATTTTGTTCTCAGTCTAGGTTTAATGAACGTGTCTCTGGGTTTGTCCTTATTTGGACTTCTAGTAGAATTCTGATGGATTCATCAACTGTCAACCATCAGATGGAATGATTGGTTGATGCAGAATGACAGAACTGGAGTTTCTGCTTTGGTTTAGCATTTTTGCCATGATTATTATGTTTCAGCTGTCAATCCAATATAGCATCTCAGCTCCCTGCTCTATTCCTTATGCCTGAGTTCCAAGGTGACTACTCACTTCTGGATTTGTTCCTGCTTTCTGAGCAGTCTAGGGGTGAGACTACTCTTCTCTATAGAATATTGCCCCTAAGTGTGAGTCCTTCATTCAGTCTGCCCTGAATCTGTGACCAGTAACTAGTAATGAGCCATCACTTTATACTTATTCCTGAACTTGTACAAATTTAGGCTTCTTTATATTGGATTTTAGACTCAATGTGCCATCTCTTCCCTGTGCTTGAATAATCTATGCTTTTCCTGGTTAGACAGACCCAATCTGTAGTGCCCACAGACCTCTCTGTTTCTCTTTGATCTCCAGGGTTAGAAAAAATGAATCACTGTGTCCTTCCCTTCCCTTTGTATTTATTCAGAATATGGGCTCATATAACTTCTAGATTTATTTGGAGGACTCCTTTAGGGCAGCTGTGTTCTGTATTTCCTCTTGCTACACTACCATTTGGGTTCTTCATCTGCTCTAGCCACTAATTTTTCTCTGAGAAGCTGTTAAGCTAGACCAACTAAAACTCTAATGACCAAGTAATTTGTATCACCTGGAAGCACAAAAATAGTTAAAAGGAATGGAACAGGAATTACAGAAAATAAACAACAAACATCAGGAATGCTAGGATTATAAGATCATAGCTTATATATTCTCTCAGAACTAAATACCATATAGTCCAACTGCATGTTTTAGAGATAAGGAAACTGAGACAGAGAAGTGAAATGAGTTGACAAAAACACATGTATAATTGATGGAACTGAAATTTGTACAGGTTGATTGATTTCAGGTTCACTATTCCCCCCCATGGTGTGATGAAAAGTGCTATTTGCACTAAAATACTTCATAGTTGCTTGATGATAGGAAATTCCTGAGGAATAGTGAATATCTGCATATATTTTACTTTTTTAAAAAAAGTATTAACTAATTTATTTTTATTTATATTGGTTATTTTATTTTAGCTTGGTTTCCTCTATAAGATAAAAATAGTGACACAATTATTCATTTCCTTAATTTCCTGTGAGGATACCTATTTGACTGCATCTAGTTAGGGAAGTCTCTAACCAAGAAATGTGAAGGTTGATGAGAAAGTGGTCATAGAAAAGCAATATTAAAGATTACATGAGTGGTTATATTGACTTATGAGGGAGTATTGAAACAGCCAAATTTTAAATAAGTTTTGTTAAAGAAGGGCTTTCAGGGAGTAAGAAATCAGTCTATAAGAATTAAAAAACAAAACAAAACATAAGATTCAATGAAGGAAAGAAATCTTTCAGCCTAAGGGGTACAAATCTAAAATAGAATGAAAATAAAATATGTTAAAAGTATATTGATCAGCTATGTCTGCAAAAAGCAGAGCAAACTCATTCATTTTACTTACATTTACATTAAATGAATTTTATTATTAAAATGATGAAAATATTTTCAGAGAAAAAGTCCATGTATAATAATGTTTCATTTTCACAACATTTTCAAGGAATGATTAACTCCATATATATGTTTTTCCCTGATACTGTAACCCCTAAAGAAGTAAGAGATTTTTTTGACCCTTTCTTGAATGGATATATCTCTTCCTTCCTTTTTAGGTTTTTATTGATATTTTCTGTTTCTTACATCATCACAGTTATCACAAGGCACTCTCTCCCAGTGAGCCATCTTATATGACAAAGTATTTTTAGAGAGGAAAAAAGTCAGTACAACTGATCAATATGTGTTGAAAAAGTCTGAAAATACACCTTTGGACCTCCCACTTCCATGAAGAGGTAGGTTGGGGGCATCATTTCCAGTCTTTTCTTTCAATTCCAGGTTGATTTCTACAACTTTATAAAGATTACCTTTGATGTCTTTGTGTGTGTGTGTGTGTGTGTGTGTGTGTATGTGTGTTTGTTGTTTTCATTAACATTGTTGTAGTTACCATGTATATTGTTTTCCTGGCCCTCCTTCACTC
Source organism: Trichosurus vulpecula (assembly GCF_011100635.1). Lineage (NCBI taxonomy): Eukaryota > Metazoa > Chordata > Mammalia > Diprotodontia > Phalangeridae > Trichosurus > Trichosurus vulpecula. The sequence goes on along the minus strand of NC_050573.1, from coordinate 128,137,478 downwards.
TGTATCAGTTTATATAGATATTTCCATGGTTCTTTGTGTTTATTACCTATGTCATTACTTATAGAAGAGTAATATCCCATTACATTCATGTACCACAATTTGTTTAGCAATTCCCCAATTGATGGGCATCTACTTTGTTTCCCATTGTTTACAATCAAAAGCATCTACTTTGTTTCCTATTCTTTATAATAAAAAGGCATTTTGGAGTATATTGGGAATTTCTCTGTATTGATGACTTCCTTAGAGAAGATGCTTAGTAATTGAGTCGCTGGCATGGCTATTTTAGTCACTTATTTGTATAATTCCAGATCGCTTTCCAAAATGACTAAACCATTTCACAACTCCAACAACAGTGTATTATTCCTCCTTTGATTCCACAACCCCTCTAAAATTGCCCGTTGACTTTTAAATAAAAAGGTTTTCTTTTTCAAATTTGCAGGGTGTGAGATAAAACTTTTGGGTTCTTTTGATTTGCAGTTTTATTATTATTGTTATTCTTATGAATGCGAAGCATTCTTTCTTGTGGTTGTACATACTTTGCAGTTCTTTTGAGAATGTTTTGTTCATTTCTTTTGACACATTTGATGAGGAATGGTTATTAGTCTCATATTCATTAATTATTTACATATCTTCAATACAAAACCATTACCAGAGAATGTTGCTATAATTTTCCCCTATTTAACTCCTTCCTTTATTATCCTAGATGCATTAATTTTGCTGGACAGAATTTTTTCATATCAAGTAATCAAAGTTATTTATTTTATCTTTTGTAACTGCCTCTATCTTTTGTTTTAAGAATACATCTACTCATAGCTGTGAGAGGCATACCATCTAGTTCTCTTCTAATATTTTATATTATGCTCTTTGCTCTTAAGGTAATGTATCCATTTAGAATGTAATGTGGTATGTGGCATAAGATATTGATCTACACTTAATTTTTACCATACTTCTTGACAGATTTTTCAGTAATTTAGGGCCAATTGCAGATGTCAAAGAGGACATTGCACCATGTTAGGACCCCTTCTGCCTCCATGTTCATGGTTATTCAGCCCATCACTGATTTATATCTTTCCAATTTACTTCAGCTTCCCCTCAGTTGTCTCAATATATCCTCCCTGGGTCCATGTTTTCCCTTTCCATGGATTCTGATATCCATAATCCTGAATTAGGATAAGTAATTTTCAGAAGTACCAAATCCCCCAGTCAGCACCAAATGCAAGTTCCTAATCTCCCTTTGCAGACCATCTCTCTTCACCCAAAGGAACATACATGAGTCAAACCCCCACCCAACATCAAATTGAGGGCTTCCTCCTTTCCCTCCATTTAAAATCCTTCTGCATTCATCCATACCAACTCCTCCAAAGTTACTTTTCTCCCTGAGACTAAAGAGTTTACCTTTCCCCTTTATCGTTAACCCCTGATATAGTCCTAGCACATCTCACACTCCTCTCCATTCTCCTACTCCCCTCAAGCCCCTTCATGTACTGCCCCATGTTATAATGTACTCTCTCTCTCTCTCTCTCTCTCTCTCTCTCTCTCTCACACACACACACACACACACACATACACACACACACACACACACACACACACAAAATCAATAATAAATCATTAATTTGTGTGTAGGCAGAGTGTTACCAGGTTGTGGTCAATTATATGCTTTAGGAAGATCCTAATGATAGCTGAATGATGGATGGACTAAACTGGGTAGAATAGTCCATTTGCAAAGTAAAGAAGACTTGTATCACAGTGGTTTCAGTGTCAGATGAGAGAAGGGTACACATGTGAAAGATGTTGTAAGAACAAAATCAACAGGACTTAGCAATGTATTTTATATGGGAGGACAGAGAGCATGATAGCCAAGGATACTTAAGGTGCAAATGAGGTTACTGGGAGGATGGTGATGCCCTCAACATTTTTCTCCTTCTTTAATTTTAACAAATTCTAACAACTTTTACCTTCGCTTTGTTCTTCATTTATGATGGTTCATCTCCCATCTCTGTGTTTTTGCACCGGGTTTCCCAAATGCCCAGAATGCATGCCTTCCTCACAGATGCCTCGTAGACTCACTAACATCCTTCAAGACACTGCTCAAGTACCACTTTCTTCATATTCCTTGGCCTGATTCTCCCAAATAGTAAGTTTGTTCCCTCACTAATTACTTTGTAATAAATTATCTTATGCTTATTTTGTTTTTATTGTGTTTAGATTTCATAAATATTGTGCTTATACATGTATATGTTATCTTAACCTTATAGAATATAAGATCTTTAAGGACAGAAATTCTTTCATATTTATATCTTTCTCACCGCAGGATCTAGCATAGTACCTGGAAAACAGAAACTTAATAAATTCTAAGTAATTTATTAGGACCTGCTCAACAGGATCTGATACTCACCAACATAGAGGATCTCACTGGTTGATAAAGTAGAAATAATCAAGACCTTTAGGAATAAGTAATTATTCTATCATAGAATTCATGACAGAGAAGTAAAAGGAAATCAGGTGTGGTATCATAGGTCATTGCAAAGAATGTATCCAAAGATTTAGGAAAACATAGATGAATACATTGATAGAATATTATTCTTCCAAGAAAGTTGTCACAAGAGGAACGCATAGTTTTCATGAATGCAATTCTGAAGGTGTACAGGGTAACACTATTGATGAAGATAAAAGGGAATTGCCTAAAGAGCCTGAGTATGAAAGCAAGAAGAGGTAACCGAAGATAAATATAAAAGTGTCATATACATATCACATTAATTTTATGAAGCTTATTAAAGAATTCACTATACAGAAGTTCCATAATGTATTTAATTTTGGACAAGGAGATTATCTTAGGGCAGATAAATATTTTAAACAATACTTTTGGGTTATATTTCTCACAGGGTCTATAGGGCATGAATATTTTTATTTAGTATGAAAGTGTGAAAAGTATGAAAAATGAAAGAAATCTAGTAAGACCCTTTGGAAATACTGTAAATTTGAAAAAGTTGAACTAGAAGAATGGACTCTGCACTAACTATAATAGTACAAAGAGAAAAGTGATTGAGAAATGATGAAGAAAAAAATAATACTATTGAAGACTTAGTTATGAAATTAATTAAAATGCAAATAGTTAATAATTTGTATTAATGTTCAATGTTATGTTAATAATAGAGACAAGGGTTGGATTGTTGCATTAAGAAATGCTCAGCTATAGAACTCCTTTTACTTATTCAATTTGGCATTGTCTCTCTATCTTACAATCCCAGAATGTTGCCTGTAGTTTAGTATAATACCTGGAACATAGTACTTTAAGAAATGTTGATTGAATAATTGATTAGCTGGGAAATTGATAATTTAAGTAACATGAACAGGGTCATATAGCCATTATGTGTCTGAGGTAAGTATTTAACCCAGGCCTACCTTACTCCATGTGGCTCTGTATTCAATAGACCTCACTGTTTCTGAATCACTAAAGTCAGTCAGTCATTGTCAACAAGCATTTAACAAGTGCCTTCTCTGTGCTAGGCCCTGTTCTGAGTCTTAGGGATGTGAAGAAAGGTAAAATCAAGCCACAGCTCACAAGGAGATCACAATCTACAAAGGAAATTAACATACACTTGACTATGTACAAAGTAGATATATATGGGAAAAATTGTAGATAATCAGTAGAAGTCAATAGAATTAAGGAATTTATTTACACATGGGCTCTTAAAGAATGCAAGTTTTTTTTTAATAAAACAGTTAAATAAATAAGTATGTTAATCCATGAACTAAGGCAGGTTATAAATGAATGATAATGATGCAAAATGGCAATGAGAGTGAGAGAGTTTAGTAATGTTGGGAAAAGGGTGACTCAAATAAGGGAAATAATCACAGACCACAGTGTCCAGCACAATAATAATTAGAGACAGTGAAAAGACTGAAGTATTCAATTTGTATTGGTCTTTTGTTATCAATTTCAAGGAGAATGATCATTGAATTGAGGATAGCAAAAAAAAAATTGTTAATGGATTTGAAACAAAATTAAAGAGATGGCATAAAATATGTATTCACCCAGGATAAACTTTATACCCCAGGATACTAAAAAATGGACAAATGCTCCTACCAGTAATTTTTGTTTATAAAAAAGATGTGCAGAATGAAAGAATTTTCAGTAAGCCTGAAAAATGGCAAAAATTCTTTTTAAAAATAGTTTGGAGGGTTGAAAGCTTTGGTCATATAAAGAATACAGATAAATGAAAGAGACCAAATGATTGCAGGGGTCATGAATCAAAGAATGAAGGTTTTGAGTAAATTGAAAGGCTAATGCCTTTGGAAGGAGGTACAAAAATGATTTTTAAAAAAATTAATGAACAGGATTAGCTGAAAGAGAAGAAAGAAAGAGGGAATCCATGCAACTAAGAGAAAAAAAAAGAGGAAAGAAATATATAACCAAAGAAAAGCAGGAGAGAGGAAAAAATAAAACCCTAAAAGGAATGAGATCAGGTGACTATGGAGGGGAAAGAGTATAAGTGGGAGCAGCGCATCCTTAAAAAAAGATTAAAGTAGAAGGAACATAATATTGTTTATATACAAGAAGGTTTTTACAGGAAAAATCATAACTCAAATAAAAACAATTTTGGAGACAGATAGAGGAAAATATAAACCTAGCATAACTAATTGTAAATGGATCCAACAATCTAATAATATGAAAAAAGAGTGACAAATTGGATAAGTAAGTGAAATACTATAATCTGTTGTTCATAAGAAACACATATACAACCCAAGACATGCACAAAATAAAACTGAAAGGATAGGAATCAAATTCACTGTGAATCAAATGAATAAAAAAATCAGGAGTTTATCATCATGTAATAAGACAAATCAAAAAGAAACATTCAAAAGAAAAAATAAAAAGGGACAAGCAAGGAAACTATATTATGATGAAAGAAAACTAGACAGAAAACTGATTTCAGCAATAAACTTAAATGCATCAAATGCCTTAGTATCCAAATTAATTAAGGAAAAATTATCTAAACTTCAAGAAGACATAGGCAGTACCACAATTACAGCAGTAATCTTATCTAAAACTGTCAGCTTTAGATAAGGCTAACTGCACTTGTGGCTGCAGGGAAGCAGGCCCCTTCCTGGGTAAAGACCATAGCACAGATCTGGAAAACAATGACCACACTTTCCCCTGGATTACACCACCTTGGAAGCAATAAAAACTTTCAGACCCTTAGAAGTAGCTCTTAAAAGAACAGCATGAAAAACACAGAAGCTTGGGAAAGTGCCTCCCCACCTCCAGGCAAGTAGAGCCCAAATTTGAAATAAAGTACAAAGTCAAGAAAGAGGATGGGGAAATAAAAAAAAAAATAACAAAAAATCGCAAGAGTTAACAAGAGTTACAAAAATTTACAACAGATATCGTTAAAACAGAAAGATACACATAAAGTTAAAATGAGTGGCTTGGTGAAAATCTATCATACTTCAGCTGAAATAAAAAAGGCAGAGATACTGCTCCTGGTCTCTAGCAAAGGAGAAGAAAAACAGATTTAATTAAAAGGGATAATCAAGAAAACTACATTGTGCTAAAAGGTACTATAGACAATGTGGCAATATTAATACTGAACATATATCACCAAATGGAGTAGCATACAAATTCTTGGAAGAAAAGATAAATGAGTTATAGGAGTAATTTTAAAATGACACTAGCAGGAGATCTCAATTTGCCTTTCTCAGATGTAGATAAATCTAAACATAAAATTAACAAAAAAGAAGTTAAGGAGATGAATAGAATTTTAGAAAAGTTAGATATGGTAAACCTCTGGGAAAAACTGAATGGGAATGGAAAGGTATACACCCTTTTCTCAGCTGTACAACTACCTTAACAAAAAAGTAACAAACATATGCAGAAAAGCAGTATTATTAAATATACCCTGTTTTGACCAAAGTACTATAAATTTATATTCAAAAAATGTCTTTGAGGTAAATATTAAATGTTAATTAGAAAATAAATAATCTAATCCTAAAGAATGAGTGAGTAAAAGAACAAATCATAGAAACAATAATTTCATCAAAGACAATGACAATAATGAGACAATATACCAACATTTGTGGGATGTAGCCAGAGAAATACTCAGAAGAACTTTATGTCTATCAATGCTAACAGAGGGAAAAGATTGATGAACTCATCATTCGACTAAAAGAAAACTAAAAAAGGACAAATTCAGCATTCCCAATTAAACACTAAAATGGAAATCCTAAAAATCAAATTAGGGATGAATAAAATTGAAAATAAAAGTCAATTGAATTAATGAATAAAAATAGAAGTTAGTTGTACAAAAAAAGATAAACAATTTGCTAACTGGATTTAAAAAAGAAAACTAAATTACCTTCATCAAATATTAAAAAGAAAAACCACAATCAATGAAGATCAAATTAAAGCAATTATTAGGAGGTATTTTACCCAATTATATGCCAATAAAAATAACAATCTAAATGGCATAGATTAACATTTGTGAAAAGATTAACAGAAAGAAAAAGAGAATACTTAAATAACCCTTTCTTGGAAAAAAATATTGAACAAGCCTGAAATGATTCCCTTAACCTGAACCACAACAAAACAGGACTAGATGGATTTACAGGCATAGTCTATCAATCATATAAAGAGCAATTAATTCCAATGTTATGTAAACTACTTGAAAAAAAAGGCAAAGGAGTTCCTTCTTTGACACAAATATTGTTTTTATACCTAAAACAGTGAGAAAAAAACAGAGAGAGAGATTAATAGAACAATTTCCCCAATGAATATTGATGCAAAAAATTTAAATATAACACTAGCAAGGAGATTATAATAAAGTAGCTTGAAGTATTTTTTAAAATTTTTGTATGAGGGATTCAGAGCTGATTCAAAATTAGAAAGATGATAAACATAACTGATCACATCAATAACAAAAATTAGCAACATCTTATGATTATGTCAATAGATGCCCAAAAAGCTATTGACAAAATACAATCCCTACTCCTATTAAAAATCCTAAAAAGCACAGTAATAAATTGATTTTTCCCTGAAGTGATAAGTAATATCTATATTAAATAAAGACCAAACATTACCTGTAATGGCAATAGACTAGAAGCCTTCCTGATAAGATTAGGAGTGAAGAAAGGATGTCTGTTAACATCATTATTATTTAGTATCATACTAAAATGCTTGCTGTAACAATAAGATGGAGAAAATAAATTGAAGGAATAAGTATAAGCAATGAGAAACCAAAAATATCACTTTTCTTTTTGTTTTTTTTATAAATTTCTTTATTTATTTTTAGTTTACCCCACATGGTTCTACATAGTTTTGAGTTCCAGTTTTTCTCCCCTCCTTCCCCCCTCCCTCCCCAAGATGGCATGGAATCTCATATAACTGTCATGTATAACTTCACATTGAATTAATTTATGCACTAGTCAAGTCGTGGAGAAAAATTTTGACCAATGGAATGAATCATGAGAAAGAAGAAACAGAACCAAAAAAAAAAAAAAACCCCAAAAACAAAAACAAAAGAGAAGCAAAAAAGGCGAGCATGTAGTGTGCCTCAATCTGTATTCAAACTTCGCAGTTCTTTGTCTCGATGAAGATAGCATTCTCCATCATGAGTCCCCTGGAGTTGTCCTTGCCCCTTAGGTTGCTGAGAAAAGTGCAGTATGTCAGGGTTGGTCCTCACAGAATCCATATATCTGTGCTGTGCACAACGTTCTCCTGGCTCTGCTCCACTCACTCAGCATTATGTCGTGTAGGTTTTTCCAGGTTGTTATGAAGTCTGCATCATCCCCATTTCTTATGGCACAATAGTATTCCATCACCTTCATATATCATAGCTTGTTCAGCCATTCCCCAATTGATGGGCATCCCTTTGATTTCCAATTCTTGGCTACCACAAAGAGAGCTGCTATAAATATTTTTGTACATATGGGTCCTTTTCCCGCTTGTGTGATTTCTTTGGGATACAACCCTAGAAGTGGTATTGCTGGGTCAAAGGGCATGAACATTTCTATAGCCCTTTGGGCATAGTTCCAAACTGCTCTCCAAAATGGCTGGATCAGCTCACAACTCCACCAGCAATGCAACAATGTTCCAATTTCCCCACATCCTTTCCAGCATTTATCATTTTCCTGTTTTGTTATTTTAGCCAATCTGACAGGAGAGATGTGGTATCTAAGAGTTGTTTTGATTTGCATTTCTCTAATCAGTAGTGATCCAAAGCATTTCTCCATATGCCTGTAGATAGCTTTAATTTCTTCCTCTGAAAACTGCCTGTTCATATCCTTTGACCATTTCTCAATTGGGGAATGGCTTGTATTCCTATATATTTGGCTCAGCTCCCTGTATATTTTAGAGATGAGGCCTTTATCAGAGATACTAGTTGCAAAGATTTTCTCCCAATTTTCTGCTTCCCTCCTAATTCTTGTTGCATTGGCTTTTTTTGTACAAAAACATTTCAATTTGACATAATCAAAATTATCCATTTTGCATTTTGTAATGCTCTCTATCTCTTGTTGGGTCATGAATTCTTTACTTTTCCACAAATCTGATAAGTAAACTATTCCTTGCTTTCCCAAATTACTTAGAGTATCAACTTTTACTCCTAAATCATGAACCCATTTTGACTTTATTTTGGTATATGGTGTAAGATATTGGTCTATGCCCAGTTTTTGCCCTACCATTTTCCAATTTTCCCAACAGTTTTTGTGAAATAGTGAATTATTAGCCCAGAAACTGGTCTCTTTGGGTTTATCAAAGAGTAGATTGCTAAACTTGTTGATCCTATTCCACTGATCCACACCCCTGTTTCTTAACCAGTACCAGGCAGTTTTGATGACTGCTGCTGTGTAGTACAGTTTAATATCTGGTGTGGCTAAGCCACCATCTCTAGCGTGTCTTTTCATTAATATCCTAGATACTCTAGACCTCTTGTTTTTCCAAATGAATTTTGTTATTATTTTGTCCAGTTCAGTAAAAAAAAAAATTTGGTAGTTCAATTGGTATGGCACTGAATAGATAGATTAATTTAGGTAAAATTGTCATTTTTTTATGTTAGCTCGGCCTAACCATGAGCAACTGATATTTCTCCATTTATTTAGATCTGATTTTATTCACGTGAAAAGTGTTTCATAGTTATGTTCATATAGGCCCTGGGTTTGTCTTGGCAAATAGACTCCCAAATATTTTATAGTGCCTTCAGTAACTTTGAATGGAATTTCTCTTTCTATCTCTTGCTGTTGGGCTTTGTCAGTAATGTATAGGAATGCTGAGGATTTATGTGGGTTAATTTTATATCCTGCAACTTTGCTAAAGTTGTTTATTATTTCAAGTAGTTTTTTACTTGCTTCTCTGGGATTTTCTAGATAAATCATCATATCATCTGCAAAAAGTGATAATTTAGTTTCTTCTTTTCCTATTCTAATTCCTTCAATTTCTTTTTCTTCTCTTATTGCTACAGCTAATGTTTCTAGTACCAAATTGAATAATAGGGGTGATAATGGACATCCTTGTTTCACCCCTGATCTTATTGGGAATGCATCTAGTTTATCCCCATTACAAATAATGCTTGTCGATGGTTTTAGGTAGATGCTATTTATAATTTTGAGGAAGGTTCCACTTATTCCTATGCTTTCTAGTGTTTTTAATAGGAATGGGTGTTGTACTTTGTCAAAGGCTTTTTCTGCATCTATTGAGATGATCATATGGTATCTGCTAGTATTGTTGTTGATATGGTCAATTATGCTAATAGTTTTCCTAATATTGAACCAGCCTTGCATTCCTGGAATAAATCCTACCTGGTCATAGTGTATTATTCTCGTAATGAGTTGCTGCAATCTTTTTGCTAATATTTTATTTAAAATTTATACATCAATATTCATTAGAGAAACTGGTCTATAATTTTCTTTCTCTGTTTTAACTCTACCTGGTTTGGGTATTAGTACCATATTTGTGTCATAAAAAGAATTTGGTAGGACTCCTTCTTCACCTATTTTCCCAAATAGTCTACAAAGTATTGGAATTAGTTGTTCTTTAAATGTTTGATAGAATTCACATGTAAAACCATCTGGCCCTGGAGATTTTTTCCTAGGGAGTTCGTTGACGGCCTGCTCAATTTCTTTTTCTGATATGGGGTCATTAAGAAATTTCACTTCCTTCTCTGTTAGTCTGGGCAGTTTATGTTGTTGTAGATATTCATCCATATCTCTAAGGTTGTCAAATTTACGGTTATACAGTTGGGCAAAATAATTCCTAATTATTGTTTTGATTTCCTCTTCATTAGAGGTGACCTCACCGTTTTCATTTTTTATACTGGTGATTTGATTTTCTTCTTTCTTTTTTTTAATCAAATTGGCCAAAGGTTTATCAATTTTATTGGTTTTTTCATAAAACCAGCTTTTTGTTTTATTTATTAATTCAATAGTTTTCTTGGTTTCAATTTTATTAATCTCTCCTTTGATTTTCAGTATTTCTAATTTGGTATTTAATTGGGGGTTTCCAATTTGCTGTTTTTCTAGCTTTTTCCGCTGTATGCCCAGATCATTGATCTCCTCTTTCCCTATCTTATTCGTGTAGGCATTTAGAGATATAAAACTTCCCCTAAGAACTGCTTTTGCTGCATCCCATAAGTTTTGGTATGTTGTTTCATTATTGTCATTCTCTTGAATGAAATTATTAATTGTTTCTCTGATTTGTTCTTTGGCCCACTCATTCTTTAGAATTAAGTTATTTAGTTTCCAATTAGTTTTTAGCTTATTTTTCCATGGTACTTTATTAAAAATGATTCTTATTGCATCATGATCTGAAAAGGATGCATTGACTACTTCTGCTTTTCTGCACTAGATTGTGAGGTTTTTTGCCATAGTACATGGTCAATTTTTGAGTATGTGCCATGTACTTTTGAAAAGAAAGTATATTCCTTTTTATCCCCATTCAGTTTTCTCCAGAGGTCTATCATATGTGCCTTTTCTAAAATTCTGTTTACCTTCTTAACTTTTTTCTTATTTATTTTGAGGTTAGATTTATCAAGTTCAGAAAGGGGGAGGTTGAGGTCTCCCAATATTATAGTTTTGATGTCTCTTTCTTCCTGTAACTCCCTTAACCTCTCCTCTAAGAGTTTGTATGCCTTACCACTTGGTGCATATATGTTAAGCAATGATATTGCTTCATTGTTTATGGTGCCTTTTAGCAGGATATAATGTCCTTCCTTATCTCTTTTAATTAGATCTATCTCTACTTCTGCTTTATCTGAGATTAGGATTGCTACACCTGCTTTTTTAACTTTAGCTGAGGCACAATACATTTTACTCCAGCCTTTTACCTTAACCCTATGTGTATCCCCCTGTTTCAGATGCGTTTCTTGTAAACAGCATATTGTAGGATTATGGTTTTTAATCCATTCTGCTATCTGCTTCTGTTTTGTGAGAATGTTCATCCCCTGCACGTTCAGGGTTATGATTTCTATCTGTGTCTTTTTCTCTGTTCTAATTCCCCCTGTTTATGCTTTTATTTCTCCCTTTCCCCTTCTCCTCCTCCACAAAGTTTTGCTTTTGACCGCCGCTTTCCTCAGTTAACCCTCCCTCTTTATTCCCCTCCCTTATCTTACCGTTACCCACTTGCTACTTCTCCTCTCCCTTCTGCCCACCCCCCTCCCTTTTTCCCCCCTTACCCTCCCACTTCCTGTAGGACAAGTTAGATTTCTAAACTTATCAGAGTATGTTATTCCCTTCTTGAACTAGATCAGATGGCAGTAAAGCTCAAATACTGCTCTTCTCCCTCCCTTCTTTCCCTCTACTATAATATGTATTTGTGCCACTTCCTTTGGTGTAATTTACCCCTTTCTACTACCTCCTTACCACTTCCCTCATAGCCCTCTCTTTATATCTCTTATTTATATTTTATATCTTTACATCGGTTAATTTATACAGGCATTCACGACCTATGTATATCCCTTTCATTTGTCATAATAGTTGTACCATTCACAAGAATGACTTATATATGTATATGTGTATATATATATATATATATATATATATATATATATATATACACACACATAAAAAACATACATAAGATGATACAATCCCACATAAAGATGTAAACAACCTGACCTTATTGGTTAATAAGGTTTGTGGGGTTTTTCCCCCTGGTTACCTTTTTATGTCTCTCTTGAGTTTTGTATTTGGAGATCAAATTTTCCACTGAGTTCTGGCCTTTTCATCAGGAAGGTCTGGAATTCCCTTATTTCATTGAATGTCCATCACCTTGCCTGGAAAATTATGCTTAGTTTTGCTGGGTCGTCGATCCTTGGTTGTAGTCCCAGCTCCTTTGCCCTTCGGAATATCATATTCCAATTTCTCCTGTCTTTTAATGTGGAAGCTGAGAGATCCTGCGTGATCCTGACTGTAGTTCCACGATATTTGAATTGCTTCTTTTTGGCTGCTTGCAGTATTTTCTCCTTGAGTTTATAACTCTGAAATTTGGCTATAATATTTCTTGGTGTTTTCAGGTTGGGATCTCTTTCAGGGGGTGATCGGTGAATTCTTTCAATGACTATTTTGCCCTCTGGTTCTAGGACCTCTGGGCAGCTGTCTTTGATAATTTCTTCGAAGATACTGTCAAGGCTCCTTTTTTCATCATGGATTTCTAGTAGACCAATAACTCTCAAATTGTCTCTCCTGGATCTATTTTCCAGGTCAGTTGTTTTGCCAATCAGATATTTCACATTTTTATCTATTTTTTCATTCTTTACGTTTTGTTTTATTACTTCTTGATGCCTCATAGATTCATTAGCTTCCACTTGCTCAAGTCTAATTTTGAATGAGTTAGTGTTTACATTTTGCTTTTGAGTCTCCATTTTCAATTGGTTGATTTCGCCTCTCAGGGTGTCCTTTTCTCTCTCTAGATTCTGAATCTCTGTATCCTTTTCACCTATCTTATTCTTTAGGGACTTGATTTCATCAGTGAATTTTTTTTCCATTTTTTCCATATTTTCTTTTAGCTCAATAATTTGGTTTTTAAAATCCTCCTTTAGCTCTTCCAGCAGTGCTTTTTGGGCTGGAGACCAGTTCATATTAGCTTTTGAGGTATCTGATGTATCTACCATGTCATTGCTATCCTCTTCTGTGTTGATATTTTGATCCTGCCTGTCTCCATAAAAAGAATCTATTGTCCTCGGTTTTTTTGTGTTTTTCTTCATGATGGTTTGCCTTTTGCTGGCTTTACAATGAATTTCTGTCTGTGGGTCTCAGGGCTTTCTGTCCCAGCTTTCTTATTCTGGGGGTTGTGAGTCTAGAATTATAATCTTCAGTTTCCTGAGGTGTGGGGGAGGGGTCTGGCTCCCTGGCGTCTCACTCCCTGTGGGTTCTCTCCAGCACTTGCTTTTCAGAAATGGTCTCAGCTGTTTGTTGTTTGAGCTGATGTCTGGCACTTCCCCTGGGGGAGCAAGGTTACATCTGGGCTGTTGGTGTTGACCCCTGCCGACTCTGCCCCTCTGGGACTGATGAACTTCTGCTATTTAACCACTGAAGCCTCACTACTTTCTGCTCAGTTCCAGTGTTCTTTTTTTTTTTTCCCCAAGGGATTCTCTGGGTGAGGGGGGGAGGGATTAGAGCCTTTTATCTGGCCATTGAGTCTTCCGGAAGTTCAAGAAGCTGAGTTCCTGGGTTTTTCAAGCGTCAGGAGTGGGTGTTTTCACGGCCGGTGGCGTTGCACTGCCTCTCGTAGCTCCCAGAGACTGCCGTCCTGTGTTGGGAGTCCTGGGGATCTCTGCCAGTTTCGGGAGCCCAGCTTTCTCCCAGCCCGTCTCCCACATGGATTTCCCGGCCGGCCGCTTCCACTTTGGTCTGGAGCAGCTCCGCAGCTGAGCACTCTCCGAGCCTACAGGATCATGTCTTCAGCCTTTCAGACTCTCCCGGCTCGGAAATTTGCCCCACGCAGACTGCTCGCGGTTTCTGACTCTCTCAAATCTGCTCAAATTCACTTTTTTATAGGAATCTGACAGACCTTGTGAAAGAGCTCCGGTAAGACGCTGCCTTCACGGGGCCATCTTGGCTCCGCCCCCCAAAAATATCACTTTTCACAGATGACATGATGATATAGAGAACCTTACTGAATCAACTAATAAACTCCTCAACACTACTAATAATTTTAGCAAAATTTCAGGATATAAATTAAACTGACATAATTCACTAGCATTTCTATATATTATCAAAAAACCAAGGAGGAAGAACTAGAAAGGAGAAATTTCATGTAAAATGACTACAAACAGTATAAAATACTTGGGATTCTACCTGCCAAGACATAAAGGAACTTTATGGACACAATTACAAAATGCTTCACAAAAATAAAGACAGATCAACATTATTAGAGAAATATTAATTTCTAATATGGAGGCTGAGCAAATATAATAAAAATTACAATACTACCTAAATTAATTTACTTATCCAGTGCTCTTCCAATCACTCTCCCAAAGAATTATCAAGATTTTCAAAATGTAGAAAAATTCATCTGGAGGAAAAAGAAAGACCAAGAAGACCAAGTAAATCTTAGAATAAAAAGTAAAGAAAGGTAGCCTAGTACCAGATCTCAAAACACACTGGGAAGAAGTAATCATCAAAACAATCTGTTACTGGATAAGAAATAGAGTCAATGGAATAGATTAGACACAAAATATACAGAAGCAAAAGAGCACAGTAGCCTATTGTTTGGTAAACCTAAAGATCCAAATTATTATTTTAAGAACTCTCTATTTAACAAAATTTGTTTGGAAAAGTCAAACATAGTTTCATAGAAACTAGCAAAGATTGATATCTCCTAGGAAATACTAACATAAACTTAAAATTATTACATGATTTACATGTAAAGTATAATATCATAAACAAATTAGGGAAGGAGAGATGAAGTTATCTGTCAGATCTATGGATAGAATTAGTCATGATGAAACAAGAGTTGGAAATGATTATGGGAGGTCAAATGGATAATTTTAGTTGTGTAAAATTAAAAAAAAGTTTTCATAAAAATTAAACCAATGCAAAATCAAAATGAGAAGAAAAGTAGAGAACAGGAAAAATTAGCAGCAATTTCCACTGATAAAAGTATTATTTTTCAAATATATAGAGATTGTTCAAATTTGCAAAAGACTCATTTTCCAATAGATAAATGGTGAAATTATTTGAACAGGCAGTTTTCAAAGGAAGAAATCAAAGCTTTCGATAGTTAAATGAAAAATTCTTATATCATAAATAATTAGAGAAATGCAAGTTAAAATAAACAAGGTACCACCTCACACCCATTAGATTTTCCAAGATGACAAAAAATGACAAATACTAGAGAAGATGTCAGGGAGTGGGGGGAGAAAATAAACAAACGCATCATTAGTAGAGCTGGGAATTAGTCCAACCATGTTGGAGATATTATGCTCTAAAGACTGTAAAACTGCACATGTCCTTTGACCTAGTAATATGTCTCTTTGCTCTGTATCCCAAGGGAATTAAAGAAAAAGGAAAAGACACATATGTACAAAAATATTCATAGCAGCTTTTCTTGTGATGGCATAGAGTTGGAAACTGAGAAGATGCTTAAGTATTGGGGAATGACTGAAGTAATTATGACAAAAATGTGATGGAATGCTATTATGCTATAAGAAATGAAGGGGATGATTTCAGTAAAATCTAGGAAGATTTATATAAACTGATACAAAGTGAAGTGAGCAGAATCAGGAGAATAACCTACACAGTAATAGCAATATTGTAAAGATAGCCAACTGTGAAAGACTTGGCAACACTGATCACTATATACTCCATCAAAAATCCAAAGGACCCATAATGTAAAATGTTTTCTACCTCTGGATAAAGGATGGATGGTTTCATAGTGAAGATTGAATCATACTTTTATTTCCTTTTAAAGTTTCCTTATTTTTTAAAACATGTCCAATGCAGAAATCTGTTTTGCATGGCATTCTATGTACATCAGGTATAACATTTCTTGCCTTTTTACTGGATCGTAAGGAGCAGAAACAGAGAAAGAAAACAAAACTAGAAATAAAAATAAAATTTCAAAAATGCCTTAAAAACAACTGAGATCTTTAGTCCAGTGCAAGAACAATAAGAAACAACAGTGTAATATGGAGTCCAAGAAACCTAACACTGCCCAAATCTTCATTAAAAGAGGCATAATATGTGACAAGCACTGATCTCTTCTGTTTCAGACCATTTCTGGAAACCTGTATTCAGTTCTGGATTGCAAATTTAATAGGGGGTAACTTTGGGAGCATCAACAAGATAATAATAAAGATGATGAGAGAATTAATGCTGATATTATAGAATGGTTGAAGAAACTCTAGATGTTTATCCTAGAAAAGAGTAATTTAGGATTTTGTATGATATTCTTCTTGAGATACCAAAATAACTGTCATATGAAACAAGTGTTACCTTTGTTCTCTTTAACCCCAGGGGGTAGTGTGATGATGGCTTTTCCTCACATGTAGCATGAAAGTGCCATTATGTGCCTGGAAAGGAGAAAAAAATAGATATCTTTAGCTTCTACTATCTCAGCCTTTCTCCAAAATAGACTAATTTTTGCCAGGAGAGGAAGCAGGAGGTTAGGGCCAAGGGTGCCAATCTACTCTCCTCAAAGGGGGAGGGGGACATGCACAATTCTAGAATTATAACTAACTGCTTCATTAAATATTGTTAGCCTAGGAGATGTTATTTTTGGATTCAATCTAACTTCTGATGGATATTTCATTGTTAGGGGAAAACAAGATATAAATGCAGGCTAAACTAACCAAGGTACCAGCTCACACCCATTAGATTTTTCCAAGATAACAAAAGGAAAATGACAAATATTAGAGAAGATGTAGACGGGGAGGGGAGAAA
This sequence comes from Trichosurus vulpecula, assembly GCF_011100635.1. Lineage (NCBI taxonomy): Eukaryota > Metazoa > Chordata > Mammalia > Diprotodontia > Phalangeridae > Trichosurus > Trichosurus vulpecula. The sequence continues at coordinate 128,120,603 of NC_050573.1, read as the reverse complement.
GTAAGCTAATGCATCATTAGTAGAGTTGTGAACTAGTCCAGCCATGCTGGAGAAATTATGCCCTAAAGGCTATAAAACTGCACATACACTTTCACCCAGTAATACCTCTGTTCACTGTATATCAACTTTATATCTAATTTTATATCAAATGCTTGACTACTTTCCCACAAAATACCAGTTCTACAATGACCACACATATAGCAATTAGACAAGAAAAAAAAATATCCAAATTGGTAGCAAAACAAAAATAAGAGAAAGTATATATTGGAGAATGTATACCAGATAATAAAAAGTACATGAGCTTTTTGAATGGGATCAAGGTAAACTCATCTCAACTAAGAGACAGAGAGTCCTAGATCTTAGCCAAGGGGAAGTTGATCAAAATGTCTAATGTAGCAAGCATGGGAAAGGGACATGACAGATACTTCCAGCCCCTCTCATGTCCTTTCTGTTTCTTCCCAGAGTCTTCACTTTCGGCAATCTTAAGTGGCTTGGCATCTTCCATATTCTCTGCAAAGCTACAAGCCAGAAACTCCCAAAATCCAAAAAGCCTTAGAACTACCAAAAACTTGAATAATACTCAAAGAAGGCTGAAAAATTCTCCTGTCTCTTGCTCTCCCCAACTTCTCCTTGCACCTCATGAAGTATAGGAAACTGATCTCCATCAATGAGGAGAGAGTCCCATAGCAGTGGTCTTTGCAACTGGGGTTGTAATGACACTAGGAATAATGGATTGTATTTGCAAAAGGGAAAATTTAGACTTTTGTAATGAAAAAGAATCCCAGCAATTGCTGCTACACAGAAATAGGAAGGGAAGACCCAAACAGAAATTAATTAAACCTTATTTGAGCTGTTTAAGCTGAGACTAGCTTTTTTGTCATCATTTATCAGTGATATTATAGAAGGGATTTTTGGTTAGGCAAAGGTTGGCCACTGAAATTCCTTTAAATTATTTGATTCTGTGATTAATAAGAGCTATCCAAAGAGATCTCTTTAGGTCAAAACTTGAAGAGCTTGAAATTTTTAATTTGGGCATGAGGGAGCATGTCAAACTAGAGATGGCAACTCAATTGAGCCTTGAAGAAAGAGAATAATTCTAAATGGCAGTTATTACTCTCAGCTTTGTTTTAGGGTTTTGGTATATTATTATTCCTGATATTCTTGGTTCTGATAAAGTTATGACACAACCACCCATCACCACCACCACTTCTAATACTAGCATGACCATTATCACTGCTGGCCACCATCATGAGCATTATCATCATTACCATCACTATTATCACAGTCCTCACTCCTCCTCCTTTTTCTTTTCTTCCTCCATCACACAATCGTCATTTTCATCATAATCATTAACAGCAACAACACTCTGCCATAACACCTTCACAATCATCATTTCACACCATTAACATTACCACCAATCAATATCATCAGTCTGACACATCATCTTTATCATCAGTGTCATCATGAAACAATCTCCTAAGTTGGTTTACTTGTTTTACTACTTTTTATTTTATTGCATAGTTGTAGCTAGTTTGTTGACATTGTACACATAATAAATTTTGATAAGTTAAGGAGTAATGATCAAATTACTTATACATATATGTATATACATTATGTCAGTCATAAAGGAGGTGTCAATTACAAATACTGGCCTCAAGTGGCACTGAAAGAAATCAAGCCTGTTCAGTCTAGTTCCATAATCAATATTCTTTGTAGTAGGTAAGAGACCAGATAAATTTAAAAATATGTGTGTATATATGTATGTATATGTGTATGCACATATACATATACATACATATACAAACATATGCACAAACACATGCATACACACATATATGTATATGCATACACTAACATATATGGAGAGTTTAGTCTTGGGAATTTGGAGGAATAGAAATATAAAGAACTAAATTGTACCTTTAACTCTGTAGAAAGTTACTTACTAATTGTGCTACCTCTTCAATCTGGTTTTAAACTCCATAACCATTCCATCTGTCATGATCCTCTTTTTAATTTGGGCCTGAGGTATATCTCAGTCGCAAATACCCATGACTTCTGAACTACTGTGTGTAATGAAAACCCAAAAATTTAGAGATGTAGTGGAATACATCAAAACCAGGTAGGAACAGGAACTAGTAAAAAACATTCCCATTGTCCTGTCTGCCACTGGAGCTGTTCCAAATATACTTTCAATGTATTCAGAAGAATAGCTTACATATTAACTTTTATTCAATTGTCAAAAATCAAATGCACCTGAACAAATATCCACCAAACATTAACATAAACATAAAAATAGGATAGCAATTTGTCCCATGACCATTTCTACTTGAACTCTATTGAATATAAAGATAAAAAGAACAGTAAGTTGGATGGTGAGAATAGTAACATATTTGTTGGACAAGTAACTTCATATCTTTGGGATTCAATTTCCACATTTTTAAGGTGAAAAGATTAATCACTAATTAGCTATATCACCTGTATGTCCTCTCTTAGATCTGAATATTAAAGTTGGGTACAGAGATATAAATTTAATATATCTTTTAACATACTTTATCCTTGCAAAACCCTATGAGGTAGATGTTATTATTATTTCTGTTGTAACCATGAGAAAACCAAGACTGAAAGTTTATATTATTTGCCTTTGGTCACACAGGAAAGATTCTAATCCAGGTTTTCCTGCCTCTGAGTTGAACACATTTTCCACTATGCCATGGAGAAGAATGATATGTCAGACTTGGAATATAGTGTAACAACACAGCACAACCCAACCCAACACAACACAACATAACACAATATAACATAACATAACATAACATAACATAACATAACATAACATAACATAACATAACAACAAAATGTAACATAACATACGACCATAAAAATTTGTTAGGTGGCAGCCAGATATCCAAGTAGATTTAGAGTTGGGTCTAGAGACAGGAAGACCTAAGTTCAGCCTCAAACACTTAATACATAATCCAGGGGTATTTGCTTGCTTGAGTTTCCTCAAGATTAAAATGTAGATTATAATAGTGTCTACTTCCAAGGGTTGTTGTGAGAATCAAAAGAGACAGTCTTATCAAAACTCTCAGCACATTGCCTAATGCATAACAGGAACTTAATAAATGTTTGTTTCCTCTTTTCCATATGTGGAGGCTAGTTTGGATAGGAGAGACATTGAAGACAGACCAATGGGGAAGACAGAACAGTGGGCCAGGTGAGAGGTTATGAGAACCTAAATCACAGTGTTGGGTATGTGACTGAAGAATGGAGGATAATTACTAGAGAAATTGTGGAAATAGAATGGACAGAACTTGGCAACTAAGTGATATAGGATGAGTGGGAGAATAGAGTCAAATATTTTACTTATATTGTGATCCTGGATGACCAATAGTGAGAAAAGGTCAAGAGAGGTCAAGAAATGTGAGAACAGGGAAGTTTAGTATGTAGGAAATGTCTATCATTCTATGACTAACAGAGGCATCTGGATCACAAAAGAACTATCCCTTAATTAAACATTGAAATATACATATATACATGTATATACGTATATGTACATATATACATGTATATATGTATATATACATATATATACACACACACATACATATATACATATACCCATCCATCCATCAATCTATCTATGTATCTATCTAATATTTTTATATATAATACAGTGGCAACAGAAGACTAGTTTAAGATTATTTTCTCTCTGACCCAATATGAGAAGTCCTACTGTCTTATGTGCAATACAACTTTTTTTTTTTAAGTGAGAAGGTGAAGTGAATCAGAGACCATTATTTTGGCTGGTATCGTGTAGGAATGTGTTATAGTCTAGATGTTAGTCAGTCAAAACACATTATTAAGTGCCTACTATGTTCTAGGCACTATGCTATGTGCTAAGAATAAAAAGAAAAAATAAAGTTGCTACTTTCAAGGAATTCACAGTATAATTGAGCAGACAATAAGCAAATATAAACAAGTTACATATAGCATATAGGCAATACTTAACATATGAAATGAAGAGGGGGTAAGGAAAGGCTTCTTAAATGAAAATTGAAGGAAACCAGGAAAACTAAAAGGCAGAGATGAGAAGGGAGAGCATTATAAGTATGGGCTATGATCAGAGAAAATTCCAGAGCCAAGAGATAGAGTGTTCTGTTTGTCCAACAGCAAGGAGGTCATTAGAACAGGATTAAAGAACGTGGTAGGGGGGCGGCTAGGTGGCACAGTGAGTAGAGCACTGGCCCTGGAGTCAGGAGGACCTGAGTTCGAATCCGGCCTCAGACGCTTGACACCTGTACTTAGCTGTGTGACCTTGGGCAAGTTGCTTAACCCCAATTGCCCTGCCAAAAAGAAAAAAAAAAAAGAAAAAAAAAAGAACGTGGTAGGGAGTAAGGTATAAGAAGAGTGGAAGGGTAGAATTTATTTAGGCAATGAAGGTCTTTGAATGCCAAATAGATGATTTTGTATTTGGTTGAGGTAATAGGAAGTCATTAGAGTTTATTAATGAGGGAGATAACACCCTAGAAATCTCCTGTTTTGAGGGGAAAAATCCAAACAGATATGCACCCTAATCACCCATTATTATCATTATAATCAAGAGACATATACCTAATAATTCAGAATGTTTTTCCCCATGTTATAAAGAATATTACGTAGACACTGTCTCTGAACTCTAGCGGAATGCAGGGGAAACAGCACAGTCAGCATTAGAGCCCTTGGATTCTAATCCTACTGCTAATACATACCTAGGTGATCTTGGATAAGTAATTTAATTGTCTTAGATTTTTGTTTATCATCTGTAAAATGAGGTAGCTGGACTAGATGGCCCTTGTCATTCCTTCTAGCTCTACAGCAATGGTGCACTCTTTCCATAGAGTGCTTTATTTGGAATCAATAAGCCTTAAATATGAATCCTGCCACTGGCAGTTTGTTAGATGTGTGATCATTTCTCTTAACCACTCTTACCCTCAGTTTTCTCATAATAAAATGGGAATGATAATAGCACTTACCTCAAAGAGTTTCCATGAAGATCAAACAGATACCAATATAAAGTGCTTTGCAAACCTCAAAGTGCTACATGAATGGTATTATTATTTTTATAATTCTTATTATCCAATCATTTCAAACATAAACACAGGGCAATCAATATACCTAATTTGTTTGTGATTTATAATTTCTGTTACTTACAAAAAAGAGTTAATATGGCAAGCTACATGTATGAGACCTGTAGATATAAGACACTGCCTTGCCACATCTACAACTGCTTAATGCTCTAAAACAAGTCCTCAAGAGACCAAACACCTATCAACAATGATAAACTATCTGAATTTATTCCTTAATGAATACCATACTTCCACCCACCTCATCCCTGAAGTTATCATTGTTCTCCATCCCCACCTGGCAGGTATATTCCTATCCTTTCCCCTCAACCCATTAACATCTTAACTCTAAAGCTACTGACCCTTTCTAGAAAGATCATGCTTCATAGGTAAAGAACCTGGTTCATCTTAAGCCTTTTTTCCTTTCATGTTATACAAAACATCGACTACTATACATATGCGAAACATCAATTAAGCATTTTTAATGGAAATTGAATACATTGTACTAAAAACATTTAGATAAATACAATATATTGTTCCTTAATAGCAACTTAATTTCAATGAGTTGAATGTAAAATTTATAGATTTATTGTATTGATCTTTTTATATTTTGCATTTTTACTTTTCAATTAAAATTACATTGTCAGATAATCATTAGTTTATATGTATTCTCAAAATTTTAAAAATGCAAATTCTACTTTCCCCCCTTTTTTCTTTACATGCATCTTATTGCAATTCATTTGAGATAGAATATAGAATACACAGTATTTCACATATTCCTAATTATGCCTTTTAGAATACTAATTTAAAATAAATTTTTAACATTTCTCCTTTTTCATACTTTAATCCATTTGTATCCTTTCAAAATTGGATTTGTTATTCACTGGTTTATGCTATTTAAGCTATATTAAGCTATTTTAACTTAATGTATCTTCTTTATTCCTTCAGTCTTTAATGATAACCTTTGTAATTCCCAATCTTCATTTCTGTTTAATTACCATGTTAGGCTTTAATTATATTATCCTGTCTCTTCTTTATTTGGCTGCTAAAACTTCTCATCTTGCTTTACCCATCCCCCTACCGTCTCTAGCCAACTACCTTTGAAATCTAAGCATCTGTCATCTTATTTCTAAATTCTGGATTTATAGAAAGACTATTTTAAAATTTACCTTGTCTTTTAATCATTGTTTCCAGTAGTTGTCTTATTTTTTTAATAGTAGAAGTGGGCTTATATCTGCGTCATTTTCCAGAATTAGAAGATGATCTGTACTACTAACACAAATGTATACTACATGAGTCTGAAAAGCTCTCAATGAAAAAGCATTTAAAGAAAAAAAATCCAAGGAATAAAACTTTCCCCTCTGATTTTTTTATCTTTTTCTGCTTGGGTATATTGATTTTACATGCTGTAGGCTATCAGGCAAGAAGAAGGAAATAAATGACAATTTTTTTTACATCTCAATCTGGCATTGTGTCCAATAAAATCATAGAAATTTTATCTATTTAAATTTGTTAATCTCTCCATGAACAGTAGAGTGGTTTATACATTCTTAACTTTCCATAATAATGATATGAATTCAAATGATGGAGGAAGCAATAAAATATTGGAATATTTTGAATCTGATTTTGATAGATAAGAGGAAGTAAAAGTTATGGTATAGAGTAATCTCTATATACCAATATCTGTTTTAGAGGATAAAAGAGAAATCCTATATGGAAATTGACAATAATTTCCAAACTAAATCAACAGAGACTTGAGTATTTGGTCTCTTCAATACAAAGATAGTGGCCATAGAGAAGGATGGTTTTATATATACGTACACACACATACATATATATGTATGTGTTTATGTAATATATATGAAAATATAATCACAGAATAAGATATGAAAATGCAAAGGTTTCTTGAACGTATGGAAGATTTAAACTTATATGCTTTAATCAATAATAGTATTTGGAGGTATTAAATGTGATCAGAATTTAATATCATTAAAAATTAAGTAGAAAACAAGTGATTAGTAATTTCAAGGCCATTATTTCAGTAATATGTACATAGTCAGAAAATTCACTTGTAAGAACAATGACTAAAAATTAGAAGATTTAATTAGGATTAAAAGAATTAGAAACAAATTATAATATAAATATATGGCATGAATTTGAGGAAATTCCAACCTGATCTATTTAAACAAATTATTGATACAAGAAAATGTATGTGGATGAAAGATCAGAGAGTGACACATTATTTTCTAATAAAAGTTAAACAGTATAATTCTGGTACTCCACGAGACCAATATGGCCTGGGAATCACCTATATAAATAAACATTTTATCTTGTATAATAAAAAGATAAGATATCCAAGAACAATCACAGCTTAGAATATAAAATCTTAAATGCATAAGGGAGGGAAAATGGCAAAATATTTTAAGCAGCACTACTGCATAAAATAAAAAGAAAGAGTGGAGAGAAAAACAAATATTGAGAAAGCTTGGTCATAGATCCAATTAAGATAGATAGTCTTGAAACTATTTAAGTATCATATAATAAATTAGACAATAAAATTAAAAATGGAAAAGATCTATGAAGATTTCTATAAAAATTGATTTGCTATTTAGTGATAGAAGAGATACACACCTATATATGAACTCTAATATCACAGTACATAACAATTTGTATGAAGTATAAATGATGCTAACCAAAATACAGAGAAGAATAATGTATAGAAAAATAAACATTCATATTACAGGCAAAAATGAGACCATTGATAATTGATTCTCATGAAAGAGAAGATGACAGTAAATCCTTGGAAAATAAATTTTAGAACTGATCAATGAAAGGGAGGATTCTGGGAAGATGGTAGAGCATGTTGGATAATTCCAAGCTCTCCAGATTTTTCTCACAAATGAGATAAAATATCACTATGGGTAAACATAGTGCTGTAAAAATAAATGAGATTGGGGCATAACAGTGGTCTTCCTGGGACAATCAGAGAAGATGTGATGAAAAATGCCAGGTAGAGGTTTGGTCCATGTAAAGAACAAACAGTTCTAGACTAGTTCTGCTTTAACAACAAGCAGCAAGCCCTGGGATTAGCTGGGTTGGGAGATAGCCTCTGACCCAGTGAACAGGAGCATTTACCTCCCAGACAATGAGAGGAATTGTGCCTGTAAGCCAGAAAAAATTGAGGGAACCTCTGCTAACAAGGAATGCCAAATTGTGCTGCAGAGAACTGGCCCTGGGCATGAAGGCACAAACATATCCCTAGTGAAGGCAGAAGCAGCAGGGCAGTGATGTTGCTGCCTGTGGGCACTTATAGGAGGCTGGAAGTCTTGGTTTTGGTTCCAGGTCAGAGGGAAGAACTGAAAGAGGATGTGAAGCCAGAGGCACAATCCCCTATACCCCAGAACTGCAGATGATTAAAAAAATTAATTTGCTACAAAAACAAGGAGGAGGAAGAGGAGAGAGAATTCATCTACAGAAAGTTACTATGGGAATAGAGAAGACTGGGTTTCATCTTCAGAGGAGGATACTGAAACAAAGACACCCTCTTCTACCTCAAAGAGTAATGTCAAATGGTCACCTGTCCAAAAAGAATTAATAGAAGAACTTAAAAAGACTCTAAAAATCAAATGAGAGAGATTGAGGAAAAACTACAAACAAGAAACAATCCAAGAAAAAGATGATCATGAAAAGAAAGTCCACCAATTAGAAAAGGAGATCCAGAAACTTTCCCCCCTTCTTAATAGTATTTTATTTTTTCCAATTATATATAAAGATAGTTCTCAACAATCACTTTTATAAGATTTTGAGCTTCAAATTATTTTTTCCTTCCCTTCCCTCTCCCCTCCCCAAGCATGACATCTAATATAGGCTATATGTGTATAATCATATTAAATATATTCCCACATTGGTTTTACTGTGAAAAAAGAATCAGAACAAAAACAGAAAATCATGAGAAAGAAAAAAAAAACAAAAATAGTATACTTTGATCTACATTCAGAATCCATTAGTTCTTTCTCTGAATGCGGATAGCATTTTCTATCATGAGTCTCCTGGAATTGTCTTAGATCATTGTATTGCTGAGAAGGTCTAAGTCTATCAGTCAGTCTTCGAATAATGTTGCTGTTGCTGTAGACAGTGTTCTCCTGGTTCTGCTCATTTCACTCATCATGATGTAACATGAGTTACATCAGCTCATGCAAGTCCAGGTTTTTCTGAAATCTGCCCACTCATCATTTTTTATAGAACAATAGTATTCCATTACATTCATATGCCATAACATATTCAGCTATCCCCAGTTGATGGCATCTCCTCAATTCCCAGTTCTTGTCCACCACAAAAAGAGCTGCTATAAATATTCTTACACATGTGGATTTTTTCCCCATTTTTATGATCTCTTTGGGATATAGACCTAGTAGTAGTATTGCTGAATCAAAGGCATAACTTTATAGCCCTTTGGACATAGTTCCAGTGGTTGCATTGGTTCACAACTCCACCAACAATACTTTAGTGTTCCAATTTCCCCATGTATTCTGCAACATTTATCTGCCCTCAATTATAGCCTTTGTGGGTGGGGGGATGAAAGGGGAAAAAAAACAAAGTAAAAAGTGAAAAGTAGAGAACAAAAGAAACTGACAATGAAGCAAAGAAAAGATGGACAGCTCTCAACACAATGCAAGAGAGGTAAGAGATATGAAGGGCAACAAGGTCCTTGGCAATGCAGCCTCTCCAGATCTGTCAATTAAAATCATGAGATATTATTGCTATTAATTGAAGCTCTTTAAACCTAAGTTGCAGCAATCCCACAATACAAACAGGTTTCTACATATACCCGAGATAATATTTTTATACAGGAAACCAAAATTCTGTTTTTTGCCATGCTATTATCGAAGGATCCCTTATTCCACAATACCATTCCGTCATTTAAAAAAAAAATAATTGTACAATGAGGCCATTCTAAAACAACCATTTTTTACTAAATATTCTAGTCAGTCTTATATAATCATTTTCCAGTAGTGTGAGTGCTAATATGTATTTAATTTTGGATTTCATTCCCAAATCTATGACTGTAATATTCTGAGCTAATCACCCCAAGGCATCAAAGGAATTTACCCAGCTTGCCCAGCAGAAGTCATGTAAAGCTTCACTTATTCCCTGTTAACTCAGAGGAGAATTTGTACTGAGATGAACAAAGTTCTCTCAGTTCTTCAGAGGAGAAAATTCTGCAGAGATGTTCGGTAATTAATAAAATGTGGGGACATTAGCTCTTTAGTAAATTAGAGTAAGGCTAACATTAACTTCAAAAGCAGTAATTCTTCAGTGGATGCATAAGTGGGTAATTCTTTACTGAATAAAAGCTGTGTTTTTTTTCAAACATGCCGAATGTCATAAACACCAAACCATAATTGGCTGACTGAATCTATTTGGAGAAGGCTTTCTATTTTCCAGAAATCTTTCTGATGTTTCATTATTCATACAAAAAAGTCTGATGTTTATTTGCTGCCCTACCTAATGGTGTCATTAGAAAAATGAATTGTTTTTGGTAACTGAATTGCTAAGAATTTCTGTTAAAAATATTGCTGTGGGCAAAATTAAATGACATACTGAATAAATGAGTCTCTCCAAAACTGCAAAAGAGTCATGTAACAGGATATATATCTCCTTCTGCTTATTAAGTTACAATAAACTCACACTGTAAAATTTGTTTTTATTTACCCATTTCATTATTTTCTATCTCTTTAAAAACTTTGGTTTTAACTCAGTGTTTTGCTATGTACTACTTCAATTTGGTAAGAGACAATCCTTTACAATAATGGGTAATATATTTAAATAACATATTAAGGTTTGTAAAATATGTTCTACCCAAGAATCCTGTTAGGGAGTGTTTTTATTTTAATTTTCTTGATAAGAACAAAACAAGTTAATTATTCGACCTGAGTGGTTTTTCTTATTGCTCATTCATTTTCTTTTCTTTTCTTTTTTTGTTTTTTTTTTTTTATTTTTAGTTTGCAACACTCAGTTCCACATAATTTTGAGTTCCAGATTTTCTTCCCCTGCTCCCCACTCCATCCCAAAGATGGCATGGAATCTAATATATCTTCTAAATATAACTTCGCATCGAAATTATTTACACAATAGTCAAGTTGTAAAGACGAATTATGAACAATGCAATGAATCATGAGAAAGAAGAAACAAAAGCAAAAAAAATAAAAAATAAACAAAAGCAAAAGAGAAAAAAAATGAAGGGAAAAAAAAGTGAGCATAAAGTGTACCTCAATCTGCATTCAGAATCCATAGTTCTTTCTCTGGATGTAGATAGCTCTCTCTGTCATGAGTCCTTGGGAGTTGTCTTTACACCTGGTTTGAGAAGAGCAAAGTCTATCAGGGTTAGTCATCACAGAATCCATATATCCATGGTTGTGTACATTTTCCTGGTTCTGCTCCGCTCACTCAGCATTATCGTGTAGGTCTTCCCAGGTTATTATGAAGTCTGCATCATCCCCATTTCTTATAGCACAATAGTATTCCCTTACTTTCATATACCACAACTTGTTTAGCCATTCCCCAATTGATGGGCATCCCCTTGATTTCTAATTCTTTGCTACTACAAAAAGAGCTGCTGTTAATGTTTTTGTACATATGGGTCTTTTCCCCACTTGTGTGATCTCTTTGGGATACAACCCTAGAAGCGGTATTGCTAGGTCAAAGGGTATGCACATTTTTATAGCCCATTGGGCATAGTTCCAAATTGCTCTCCAGAATGGCTGGATCAGTTCGCAACTCCACCAGCAATGTAACAATGTTCCAATTTTCCCACATCCTCTCCAGCATTTATTATTTTCCTGTTTTGTCATTTTAGCCAATCTCACAGGAGACATGTGGTACCTAAGAGTTGTTTTGATTTGCATTTCTTTAATCAGTAGTGATTTCAAGCATTTTTTCATATGCCTATAGATAGCTTTAATTTCTTCCTCTGAAAACTGCCTGTTCATATCCTTTGACCATTTCTCAATTGGGAATGACTTGTATTCCTATAAATTTGGCTGTTCTCTGCATATTTTAGATATTAGGCCTTTATCGGAGACACTCGTAAAGATTTTCTCCCAGTTTTCTGCTTTCCTCCTAATCTTTGTTGCATTGGCTTTTTTTTTTTACATAATAACATTTCAATATAACATAATCAAAATTATCTATCTTGCACTTTGTAATGCTGTCTCTTGTTGTGTCATGAATTCTTTGCTTTTCCATAAATCTGATAGATAAACTATTCTTTGCTCTCCCAAATTGCTTACACTATCGGCCTTTATTCCTAAATCATGAACCCATTTTAACTTTATTTTGGTATATGGTGTAAGATATTGGTCTATGCCCAGTTTCTGCCCCACCATTTTCCAATTTTCCAAGCAGGTTATGTGAAATAGTGAATTCTTAGGGCAGAAGCTGGATTCTTTGGGCTAATGAAAGAGTAGATTGCTATAGTCATTGACTATTGCGTCTTGCGTACCTATCCTATTCCACTGATCCATGACTCTGTTTCTTAGCCAGTACCAGGTAGTTTTGATGACTGCTGCTGTATAGTACAGTTTAATACTTGGTATGGCTAGGCTACCTTCCCTAGCATTTCTTTTCTTTAATTCCCTTGATATTATGGACCCCTTATTCTTCCAGATGAATTTTGTTATTATCTTTTCAAACTCTGTAAAGTAATTTTTGGTAGTTCGATTGGTATAGCACTGAATAGTGCTTAATTAAGGTAAAATTGTCATTTTTATTATATAGCTAGGCCTAATGATGAGCAACAGACATGTTCCCCTTTATTTAGATCTGACTTTATTTACATGAAAAGTGTTTTATGATTGTGTTCATATTGGCCCCGGGTTTGTCTTGGCAGATAGAATCCCAAATATTTTATAGTGTCTAGAGTAATTTTGAATGGAACTTCTCTTTCTATCTCTTGCTGTTGGGCTTTGTTAGTACTGTATAGGAATGCCAAGGATTTATATGGGTTTATTTTATATCCTGAAACTTTGCTAAAGTTGTTTATTATTTCAAGTAGTTTTTTTTTACTTGTTTCTCTAGGATTCTCTAAGTCAATCATCATATCATCTGCAAAAAGTGATAATTTAGTTTCTTCTTTGCCTATTCTAATTCCTTCAATTTCTTTTTCTTCTCTTGTTGCTACAGTTAACATTTCTAGTACCAAATGGAATAGTAGGGGTGAAAATGGACATACTTGTTTCACCCCTGATCTTATTGGGAAGGCATCTAGCTTATCCCCATTACAAATAATGCTTGTTGATGGTTTTAGGTAGATGCTATTTATAATTTTAAGGAATGGCCCATTTATTCCTATGCTTTCTAGTGTTTTTAATAGGAATAGGTGTTATATTTTGTCAAAGGCTTTTTCTGCATCTATTGAGTTGATCGTATGGTTTCTGCTAGTTTCATAAGTGATGTGATCGATTGTGCTAATAGTTTTCCTAATATTGAACCAGCCTTGCATTCCTGGAATAAATCCTACCTGGTCATAGTGTATTATTCTCATGATAAGTTGCTGCAATCTTTTTTGCTAATATTTTATTTAAAATTTTTGCATCAATATTCATTAGAGAAATTGGTCTATAATTTTCTTTCTGTGTTTTGACTCTACCTGGTTTGGGTATTAGTACCATATTTGTATCATAAAAAGAATTTGGTAGGACTCCTTCTTCCCCTATTTTCCCAAATAGTCTACAAAGTATTGGAATTAGTTGTTCTTTAAATGTTTAATAGAATTCACATGTAAAACCATCTGGCCCTGGAGATTTTTTCCTAGGGAGTTCATTGATGGCTTTGTAGCCATCAATATATGTAAACAATTAATAAATATAAGAATATTGATAGACATTCATCATTACATGTGTGGCCAAATGATAGGAACAAACCAGGTCTGAAAAGAAGAATTGTAAAGTATTCACAAGTATATGAAAGAATGCTCCAAAATCACTAATAATAAGAGAAATTAAAATGAAAACAATCCTGAGGTTACACCTCACACATTGCAAATTGGCAAAGATAAAAAATAGCAATAGTCAGTGTTGGAGGGGTGGTTGAATAATAGCCACACTAAAAACGTTGGTGGTGAAGTTGTGAAATGATCTGATAATTTCATAAAATAATATGGAATTGTGCAAACAAAGTGAATAAAATATCCATACCCTTTGAACTAGAGACTCTGTTACTGGCATCATTCCCCAAGAAAGCCATTGATTGGAATAAATTCCCCATATACACAAAAAGATAGTAACATTTTTTTTTGTGATTTCAAAGAATTGGAAGCAAAGTAGATGTCCATCAATTGGGGAATGCCTAAACAAATTAGGATACAGGAAGGTCATAGAATATTGTTGTGCTGTGTAAAATGATGTGGGTTGCTAGTAGAAAGAAGCATGAAAAGATTTTTAAGAACTGATAAAGCCGAATAACAGAAACAATGTACATGTAAATGACAACACCAAATTAAAAACTGAATAAAAAAATTAAAAGATCTATGAGGATTCATATGAATAAATATGAGAATACATGTCCAATACAGCCCTTCATTAATGTGAGACATCCTCAAGTGTTACCCATTGTACACATTTAGAATTTTTTCAATGTATTAAGCAGTTATAATGATTTTTTTCTGCCCTTAAAAGTATACCATTTGTTTCATGGGATGGCTCTATGCAAGGAAAGGGGAGGAATACTAGGAATAACTGTGATGATATAAAAAAGGAAGACAGCAATCACAATGTTTAAATAACTATTTTCATTTCATTTATTATTATTACTAAGATGCAATGATTGAAGGAATTGACCTTAAAATACTACAATGACACAAAATAAAGTGACCATTATTGATAATCTTTGTATTCTAAGTAAATTATTTTTAAGCTAAAGAAACACACACATCTGAGTGTGTGTGTGTGTGTGTGTGTGTGTGTGTGTGCATGTGCGTGTGTGTAGCTATCCTTTGTTCTCAAAGAAGACCAAAATAACATCACTGTGTTGGAGACAAGGTACAGTGTGTCTGATTGTGGCTGATAAGAAAAATATGAGCTACAAAGTCTCAAAGAAATGCAAATCAAATCAGCTTTTAGGTACTACATCTCTCCTAAACTGACAAAACAGGAAAATGATAAGTGCTGGAGAGGATGTGGGAAAATTGGAACACCGTTACATTGCTGGTGGAGTTGTGAACAGAGCCAGCCATTCTGGAGACCAATTTGGAACTATGCCCAATGGGCTATAAAAATGTGCATACCCTTTGACCCAACAATACCACTCCCAGGGCCATATCCCAAAGAGATTACACAAGGAGGAAAGGGACCTGTATGTAAAAAATATTTATAGCAGCTCTTTTTTGTGGTAGCAAAGAATTGGAAATTAAGGGGATGCCCATCAATTGGGGAATCACTGCACAAGTTGTGGTATCTGAATAGAATGGAATACTATTGTGCTATAAGAAATGGGGAAGATATGGACTTCATAATAACTTGGGAAGAACTATATGATATGATGCTGAGTGAGAGGAGCAGAACCAGGAGAACATTGTACACAACCACAGACATATTGATTTTGTGATGACTAACTTTGATAGACTTGGTTCTTTGCAGCAATACAAGGCTCAGAGACAACACGAAAGGACTCATCATGGAAAAAGCTATCTACATCCAGAGAAAGAAATATGGAGTCTGAATGGAGACTGAGGCAAACTATTTGCTCCCTTTTTTTCCCTCTTCTTTTTTGGTTTTGTTACTTCTCTCTCACGATTCATTCCACTGGTCTTAATATTTCTTTACAACTTAACTATATCAGACTACATGTTGTCTTGTGGGGGAAGGGGGATAGGAGGGAAGGGAAGAAAATTTGATACTCAAGAACATGTGGAGCTAAGTCTTGTAAAGTAAAAATAATAAAAAAGTCTTTTTAAAAATATATCTCCTACTTATACATGTGAGAGGTATAGGATCTGTTTCTTTTTTTTTATATTATGATCAAGGTCTTGTATCCATTTAGAATTTATTGTTGAATATGGAGTAAAATATTGTTGGAATTTCTGCCTGCCTGATTTCCAGGTTGGCCAGCAGTTTTTAATCAACTAAGGAGTTTTTTCCTTAGGTCATTTATGTTTTCCGGTGTTTCAAATAATGGGTTATTGAGTTCTTTTTTCCTAATACTCAATCTTCTATAATTTTTATATTAAGTATATATCTGCTTTTTTAAGCAATAGCATGTAGGATTTATGATTACTGCATTATAATAGTTTGAAGTCCAGAAATACCATTCCCCCTTTATCCCTTCTTTTTTTGAACATTTCCATCAATATTATAGATATATTGTTCCTCTAAATGAATTTTGTTATTATTTTATGTAGTTCTATAAAATATTTCTTTGATAATTTGATTGGTGTAGCAATAAACGTAGAAATAAGCTTTGATATTACTGTCATTTTTATTACTTTGGAGAAACCTACCTCTGAAAAAATGAATAACCATGTAGCTATTTAAGATGTCTTATTTGTTTAAGGACCACTTTGCAACTGAATCTATATAAGCATTTCATGCTTTAGTACATTGATCCCCAATAGTTTGTTTTTTTTAATTTTACATTTGTACTAAGACCTTGGAAACTGGTTCCATTACTTCATGGGAAATAGAGGAAGAAGAAATGGAAATTTTCACATTTTATCTTCTTTGTACTCAAAGATCATTGTAGATGGTGACTGCAGCCATGAAATTAAAAGATGCTTGCTCTTTGGAAGGACAGCTATGGGAAATCTGGATGGCATACTAAAAGAAGAGACATAACCTTCCTGACTAAGGTCTGCATAGTCAAAGCTATGTTTTTTTAACAAAAGAAATATGAATACTTTTGAGAATCCCTTGAGCATAAGAAGAGCAAAGCAGTCAATACTTAAAGAAATTAATTCAGACTTTTTACTGAAAGGTCAAATATTGAAACTGAAGCTTAAATACTTTAGTCACAAAATGAGAAGACAAAACTCATTGGAAAATATCCTGATGTCAGGGAAGATTGAAGGCAAAATGAAAAGGTGATGGCAAGAATGAGATAGCTACATAGTGTAATGGAAACAATAAACATGAATATAAAGATTTCAAGAGATAGTGGAGAAGAGAAAAGTCTGGACTGCTGTGGTCCATGGGGTGATGAAGAGGTGGAAATGACTGAACTACTAAATAACAGTTATTTGTAGAGGTATATCCATTTCCATTTTTGCTTCATGAATTTCATTTTTATAAAAATGTTATTGATTTTTTGAGTGTTTATTTTGTAGCCTACAACTTTACTGAACTTAGTAATTATCTCAATAAATATCTTTGCTGGTAGACTAATGTTTTCCAAATATGCAATCATATCATTAGGAAATAGGTTTAGTTTTGTCTCCTATATAACTATGGTTTTTCCTCTCATTGCTATAGCCAGCATTTCCAGAACCATATCAAATCATTGTAGAGAGAGAAGGCATCTTTATTTTTTTATTGGGAAATGTAGTGAATGACCATTATATATGATGCATGCTTTTGGAATAAAATAGATGGATTTATGGTATTAAAAAGGTCCAGAAGAGACAGAGTCAAGATGGCAGAGTAAAAGCAGGGGATTCCCTGATCTCTCGCCAAAATCTCTCCAAATAGTTGTAAAAATGCCTTTAAGCAATTCTAGAGCAGCAGAAACAAACAAAAAAAAATGACATAGTGCAACAAATTCCAAACCCAAGACAACCTGGAAGATCAACAGTAAAGGTGGAGGGAATATACCTACCTGTACACACACACACACACACACACACACACACACACACACACACAGAAGGCACAAGGTGAGTTAAATATGAACAGATGATATATAAAAAATAAAATTAATGCACGAAAAAGCATGTACTGAGAGAAGAAGAAAGGGAGAGATAGAATGAAATAAATTATCTCACATAAATGAGGTAAGAAAAAGCTTTTACATTGCAAAGGAAGAGGGGGGAGGTGAGAGGGAATGAGTGAACCTTACTCCCATCAGATTTGGCTGAAGGAGGAAATAACATACACACTCAATTGGGTAAAGAAATGCATCTTATCCCACAAGGAAGTAGTGGGGAAAGGGATAAGAGAGGAGGCATGATAGAAAAGAGGGAAAATGGGGGAGGGGTAATCAGAAGCAAACACATTTGATGCATAACAGGGTCAAAGGAGAGAATAGGATAAATGGGGCAGGAGAGGATGGAGGGAAATACAGTTAGTCCTGCTCAACATGACAATTATGGAAGTGTTTTGCGTGACTACACATGTATTGCTTACATTAAATTGCTTGCCTTCTCAAAGAGGGTAAGTGGGGAGGGAGGAAGGGAGAGAATGTGGAATTCAAACTTTTTATGGTTATATGATTTTATGAAAATTTTTTTGAAATTGAAAATTGTTTTTACATGCAACTGTGAAATAAGATATACAAGCAACAGTGTATAGAAATCATCTTGCCCCACAGGAAAATACAAGGGAAGGGAATAAGAGAAGGGATTGTTGATAGAAGAGATGGCAGATTGGGGGAAGGGATAATCAGAATGCATGCTGTTTTGGGGTGGGGGAGGGGAGAGATGGGGAGAAAATTTGGGACTCAAAATCTTGTGGAAGTGAATGTTGAAAACTAAAACAAATTAATTAATAAAAAATAAATCTTTGATACCTAAAAGAAAATTAATAAAAATAAAAAAAGATCCACCTACACCTACACTTTGTAAGGTTTTTCTCATGAAAAGTGTACTCTGTCAAAGGTCAATCTCCTCATCTATTGAGATGATAATGTGGTTTTGGATGTTTTTACGTTGAGTGTTTTCCTAAAGTTGGCCTATCCATGCTTGGGATAAATACCACTGGTTCATAATTAATGATTGGGTACCTAAGTGGCACAATGGATAGAGAACTGGTCTTGAAATCAGGAAAACTATCTTCATGAGTTCACATCTGGTCTCACACACTTACTAGTTGTGTGACCCTGAGCAAGCAACTTAACCCTGTTTGCCTCAATTCCCTTATCTGTAAAATGAGCTGGAGAAGGAAATGGTGAACCATGGCAGT
The DNA here is from genome assembly GCF_011100635.1 of Trichosurus vulpecula. NCBI lineage: Eukaryota > Metazoa > Chordata > Mammalia > Diprotodontia > Phalangeridae > Trichosurus > Trichosurus vulpecula. Next base: position 128,101,396 of record NC_050573.1, on the reverse strand, counting down.
AGCATTACCAAGAAAACTTCAAAGTGAGTAATCTGTAACTCTTCATTTTCTTAGATTATTCATTCTATTTACATTTAAAGCTATGAGAGCTAAGTTTATATTTTCCCTTTCCTAAATGTTTTTATAGTTATGATTGTTCTCCTTTTCTGCTATGAATCAATACTATCTTTTCTCAGTCACATTAGCTTAATTTTCCAAAGTTGGCCATATTCTTACTATCCCTTCTTTTGACCTTTTCAATCTTCATATCCTCTGGCTATTTGTTATCCTTTTCCATTTGTAATTTTACTTAGTTCTTTTTCTCTCCTGCTATTATCTGTTCCCCCTCCCATTTATTCTATTCTCTCCTTTGACCTGTCCATCCAAAAAAGTGTTTGCTTCTGATTTACCCTTCCACCAATCTGCTATCCCTTATATTATCCCCTGTCTCTTATCCTCTTCCCCCTGATTCCTGTAAGGTAAGATAGATTTCCATACCCAATGGAGTATGTATGTTATTTTCTCCTTAACCCAAATCATATGAGACTAAGGCTCACTTATTCCCTTTCACCTCCCCCGTCTTCCCTTCCAGTGTAAAAGTGCGTTATTTCCTCTTTTATGTGAGATGATTCACTACATTCTACCTCTCCCTTTCTCTTTCTCCTAGTACATTCCTCTCAACACTTAATTTTATTTTTTAGGTAGCATCCCTTCATATTCAGCTCACCCTGTGCCCTCTGTCTATACACATACACACATATGTACATATACACACATATACATACACACACATATATAAATACATACATACATACGTACATAAATATATATTCCCTCCATGCTAATATTGAGAAAGGTTTTGGGTTACAAATATCATCTTTCCAGGTAAGAATGTAAACAGTTCAACTTTTATAAGCCCCTTATGGCTTCTCCTTCATGTTTACCTTTTCACGTTTCTCTTGCTTCTTATATTTGAAAGTCAAATTTTATATTTAGTTGTGGTCTTTTCAACAAGAATGCTTGGAAGTCCTCTATTTCATTGAAATTCCATTTTCTTTTCTCCTGAAGTATTATACTCAATTTTACTGCATAAGTGATTCTTGGTTTTAATCTTACTTCTTTTGTTTGACCTCTGGAATATCATATTTCAAGCCCTCCAATCTCTTAGTGTACAAGCTGTTAGATCTTGTGTTATCCTGATTATGTTTCCACATTACTTGAATTTTTTCTTTCTGGCCACTTGTAATATTTTCTCCTTGACCCGGGAACTCTGGAATTTGGCTATAATATTGCTAGGAGTTTTCTTTTTGGGATCTTTTTCAGGAAGTGATTGGTGGATTCTTTCCATTTCTATTTTACCCTATGTTTCTAGAATATCAGGTCAGTTTTCCTTGATAATTTCCTGAAAGATGATGCCTTGGTTCTTTTTTTGATCATGGCTTTCAGGTAGTCCAATAATTTTTAAATTATCTCACCTGGATCTATTTTCCTGGTCAGTTGTTTTTGCAATGAGATATTTCATATTGTCTTCTATTTTTTTTCATTCTTTTGGTTTTGTTCTATAATTTCTTGATTTCTCACAGTCATTAGCTTCCATTTGCTCCATTCTAATTTTTAAGCAATTATTTTCTTCAGTGAGCTTTTGGACCTCCTTTTCCATCAGTCCAATTCTGATTTTTAAGGGATTCTTCTCCTTATTGGCTTTTTGGACCTCTTTTGCCATTTGGGTTAGTCTATTTTTAAAGGTGTTATTTTCTTTAGCATTTTTGGGTCTCATTTAGCAAGCTGTTGACTCATTTTTCATGATTTTCTTTTATCACTCTCATTTCCCTTCCGAATTTTTCTTCTACCTGTCTTACTTGTTTTTTCAAAATCCTTTTTGTGCTCTTCCATGGCCTGAGATCAATACATATTTTTCTTAGAGGCTTTTGATATATGAGCTTTGATGTTTGTTGTCTTCCTCTGGCTGTATGCTTTGATCTTTCTTGTCACCAAGGACATAAGAAAATATCTTTTCACCAAGAAAGTAACCTCTATAGTCTTAATTTTCCCCCTTGTTTCCTCATTTCCTCAGCAATTACATGATTTTTGAGCTTTTTGTTAAATGGAGGGTATACTGCCCGAAGTTTCAGGGGTTTTGTGGAGCTGTTTTCAGAGATATTTCTAGGGACCTGTAAATTTTCAGTTCTTCCAAGTGGTATCATCAAAGCAGAAGTGTTTACTCCTCTCCAGGCCTATACTCTGGTCTGTGAGCAACCAAAAGCATTCTTTTCTGCCTTTGAACTGGGAGGGGGATACCCTCTCCACAGCTGCCATAAGTTCTGTCATGCCAGTGCTCCTCTTTGCCCCAGGACTGCCACCCAGGATTGTGACCCAGATCAGCAACTTGATTCTCCCACCATCTGTAGGCTGAGAGCTCCACAAACAGCCACCACTGTGGCAGTGACTCTCACCTCCCTGGGGCTGGAGCTGTGGCTAGACCATGCTCCTCTCTCACCCAGGTGAGAGACCTTTCTCACTGACAGCTGTCTTTGGAATTTGTGGGTTGAGAAATCTGGAAACTGCCACAGCTGCCAATGATTCAGTGCCCTAAGGCCTGCTCTAGCTCTGTCTGTGCCAGTACAGCCCAGATTGGACTTTGCTCTTGGCTTGGTGCAATAGACCCTTCCTGTGAGCCTTCCAGATTGTCTTGGGCTGGAAATCTGTTTCACTCTGTTATTTTGTGGCTTCTGCCCCTCTAGAATTTGTTTAGAATCATTTTTACAGGCATTTTGTGGGGTTTGGGAAGAGAGCTCAGGCAGGTCCTTGCTTCTACTCTACCATCTTGCTTCCATTACTCCTGATGATAGTTTCTTGTGGCTGAGTTTCCAAGTGTCCCAACATCCTCCTACATTGGGCAATCTGTCATTCACCAATCTAGTTCTCTACCCGAAATTACTTTGGGGAAGGAGAAACTACCTCTAGTTAGATGTTGAACTCTTTTCCTCAGGCTTAGTGGAGTTTTGCAGAGTCCCCCACCCCCATACACACAGTGTCCTATCCTTATGTCTTATCTCATTCCCCTAGTTGTCTGTCTCACCACCAGCTATCCAGAGCTTTGGACTTCTGGTACAATTTTTTATACCCTGGCCCTGGCACTTTGGAACATTTCATTTTGGTTTTGTCTGCCAAACTGCTGTCTGGATGTCAGTTCCCCATCCCTCCCAAGTCCCACCTCCAACACGCTTTTGCCCCTGAAAGGCTGCCATAGTCCTGGCTGTCATGGAGCAGTCTTCTGCAGCTTTTAGCTTGCATCTTTACCAAACAGGATAAAAGGAAGGAATTGCTGAATATAGTAATTTTGTTATAAACCTGTATGTTGGGTCCTTGGATCTGCCAGTTGCACGAATTGATTGAACCATACTAACTCCATCTTGTGACTTAATTCTGGTTCTAGTTCACCTCCCTTTCTATTTAATTTTAGGTCTCGTCCAATTTCTGTCTCATGACAAAATGTTGTTGCATTGTATGAACCTTGCCCTTTGTGGCTGGGAAGCTAGGCCACCTCTACCTGGGGCTTAGAGACCTTCAACTAAAGACGTAGGTTATACTGACCAGAAATCCAGTCACATTTGAAGATTTATGCAAAACAATTTCTCACATTTATATATCTTGAATAACTCATGTGACTTATCTGAAAATTGGTAAAGCAGTTATTGTTTCTAAATTCTTTTGACTGAGTGCACCTGTGAAATCTCCCCCTCACAACTTAGAAAGCCCTTAATCTTTCTTCCAATTAGAAATCAGATTACCTAATTTTGTATCCTGGTTAATTGTTTTCTTTTAATTAATTGGTCCTATTTAATTCATAGATTTTAATATGTAAAAATCTGTCTTGCTCTATATTCAGGGTCTTTGAACAGACTGGGGAGTCCATTGCCCCATTTATGATGCCTATTTTGCTAATAAATCATATAGCTTAAATAATTTCCTAAGTTGTTATTGATTATCCACCATACCCCTACGTATTCAAATAACAAAGAGGCCTAGAGAAAAACTCAGCATGTTGAGTGAATCACTTAAAGAGTTCAAAGTAGTGATGAAACAGAACGTCATATGATGAGAAGCAATGACTGGATTCTGACAAATAAGGTACATTTAAGTGACAAAGCAGCATTTTACTGAATAATACAATCTGGACAGGGGAGAGAGAAAAATTAGATAGAAATTGAATATGTAAAGGCTCTTGAAAAAAACCATACTTTCTCCCCCGAATGTTCTTCATTTTCCTTCCTTATGTTGATGTTTTATTTCTTATAGAACAGCAGTTTCTTTATATATTCATAGACACAGAAATATTGCTTGTAAATAGGTAAAAATAAAGTTAACATCAAACAACTGAGTAGCATCATTCCAAATATACAACTTTCAACAGAAGTAATCTACCAAAAACAGGCTCTGAAAGGGTGGTATATTTCATCTTCATTTTTTCTGGAACCAGAAGTGCTCATTGCATTTGAAGTGAATTTAGCTCCCCTTATGTGTTATTTGTCTTTAAATTATTGCAATTAGGGTGCATATTGTTTTCCTGATCCTTCTCTGAACTCATAATATATGTCATTTCTTACTGGAATAATATTTATATATTATAATCTGTTCAACCATTACCCAATTGATGAGCATGCCTGTGTTGTTGTTTTTCCCCTAAGCAATTGTTACTGTCATAAGAAAATATTGCTATTAATACTTTGGAATGTTGGGCTTTCTTTCTTTGACTATTTTGAGCTGTATGCCCAGTAATGGAATTGCTGCATGGAAGAGTTGTAACAATTTAATAAATTGCCATGAATAACTTCAAATTGTTTCTTCTTGATGACAAATTGTATCAGTAATTAAGGTGGGATTTTCTTTTACTGTTTTCTCTTTTAGCACTTACTCAATCAAGAGCCCTTGAAGAGTCTGCCCTTTGTTTCTTTGATTGGATCAGGAGTTTTTGATGACCTCTTTGCCTCAAGGGAAAGACTGGTTTGCATGGGTTTGAGTCACATGTTTTTGACACCTGAGGCTTTAGGCCTTAGTGGGTTTGAGTGGTATGTTTGTGATGCTTTTAGGTTAAGTGGGTGAGTTGCATGTTGTGATGCCCTTTGACCCTGAGCACAATATATAAACCCAGAGGTTGGTGTTTTCTCTTGGGGCTCTCACTCACTGGAAGAGTGACCTGTGACTTGAAGAGACTCTGGGCAGCCATCAAGAGCCCCCTGGCTTGTAAACCTCCATGTTGGGACTTGGTTAAACCCTGGTAACTATGCATAGAGATTTGTGTTAGACAAGGTCTGTTTTGTCGATGTTTGTACTTTGTATTTGCTCTGAAGTTCAGCATGCTGGCTTTTCCTCCTGAACTAAGTGAGTGATATTTGTATGTGTGATTAAAGTAATATTGTTAACCCCTTAAAGTTACTTTCCTTAATAAAGCAAATCAAATGGAGCAGCTAGGTGGCGCAGTGAGTAGAGTACCAGCCCTGGAGTCAGGAGGACCTGAGTTCAAATCCGACCTCAGACACTTGACACTTGTACTAGCTGTGTGACCTTGGGCAAGTCACTTAACCCCAATTGCCCTGCCAAAAAGCAAAAAAAAAAAAAAAAAAATAAAGCAAATCAAAAAGACCTATGCTGGCAGCTCTGGTTGCTGGTCTTGTTGGGTCTTACATCCCACAACAGCTGCTAGCAAATTGTTACCACAACCATCAACATCATCCTTAGTTAATATTCAGTAGTTTTTCTTTGAAAGTTTGTGGAAGACTATTTCATTATGTTTATTTAATTCAGGTTCTTGCTTGCATACTGTTCTATTGATAGATTTTGTGTACTTCTTGACTAGATAGATTTAGTGATTACTGCTTTCTAGTACACTGTGAGATGTAATGCTGAACCGTTTTTTAAAACATTATTTCCCTTGTGATTTTAGGCCTCATTCCTCCAAATTTATTTGGTTATGTTAAATAGTTCAATAAGATAATTCTCTGGTAGTTTGTTATAATTCTAAATCTAAAGATTTCAATTTAGGTGGTATTGTCATTATATGGGTGCAGTACAATTACTAAAAATGTGACATATCCATAATTATTAATGCCTTTCTGTATTTATGCAAAAATGTTCTATCATTAAAATTATACATCTGGAATGTGTTTTGCTAGCTTGTCTCTTAACTTTTTAAATATAATTTTCTAGATATTTTGAATGGAATTTTATTTTATATTCTTTTCTCCAGGTCTGTATTTAGTTTTTCACATTAATACTGATGAATTCTGTGAATTTCTTTTTAAAATCCCATTAATTTACTATAATCTTCTAAATTAGTTTCTTCTATAAATACTAGAATTTTTAAAGTAAATTATTATAAAATCTGCAGGATAATTTAGCTTCCTTTTCCCCTGGTATTTATTCCCTTAATTTCTTTATCTTTTCTTATATTAAGTCAACAAAAGGAGAAAGAATGTTTTACCTCTGTAATTATTGTCAAAGCTTTCAGTGATTTTGCATTTCAAAAGAGGCTAACTCTGTTTTTAGATATGAGCTTTTGAAAGAAAACAATTCTTTGCTTATTCTATTTTTAGTTTTAGATTTTCTATTAAAATACCATATTTTTAAAAGGGTTTTTAAAGCATCTATTAATATACTCATGTGTAGTTTGCTATTTTGTAATAAATATTTCCCCATATTATTTCTGGAATACATCCAACTCGATCCTAATAAATATTTTTGACATATGACTAATGGGTATTGAATTGATAGCTTTTATTTTTATAGCATCTTCATTTTTCAGTTTAACTTTTCTCTCTATGCCTACACAGTGATGAAGGGGAAAAAAGCACTTTGATCAAAGCAACCAACACACCTGTATCTGCTTTTTTGTGCATTATTTTACAACCATTGTCCCAGACCTCTGCAAAAAAGGGAAATAATTGACATCTTAGCTACTCTCCAAATTGGAGAGTGTTTATTTTATTTTAATTTTCTAGGATCTGAGATAGAAACTCAGAGGCCTTTTGATTTTGTATGTACCCTGTTATTGTGGAGAGAATTTGCAATTCTTTTAAGAACTGTTTACTTACATCTTGTGTCCAAATATTTACTGAGAAATAGTTCTGGGTTTAGTATATTTGTATTAAATCCTTTTAAATCTTAGAAATAATAACATTTTCATAGATATTTTGTAGAAAAAATTCCTTTCAACATTTTATCTTTTTCATTCTAACTGCATTGATTTTATTTATTCATATTTGAAATGTTTCATTTTACTTTTCTGAGTGTATCATTTATTCAGTTAAAGACTCATTCCCTGTTTATAATTATCAAAAGCAGTCAAAGTGGATCTATTTTTTTACTGATGTGACATGTTAAATTCATTTTACATCTCAATTTTTAGCTTATTGTGGCATATAGCATTCTATTCATATTTTCTTTAAATTATCATATCAAAATGAATTAGGGAGATTTGCTCTTAAAATATCTTTCCATTATCCATCTTTTCCTGGCTTTTTTCAAGTATTTGGTACAATGCATTCTTTCTCATTTATTGAGAATGATGATTTGTAACATAAATATTATTTTTTCTTTAAGTTTCATGTGTACAATTCATTGTGAATTCACCTATAAAATAGTAGAAAAGCAGCAATTTAATGGACTTTTAAAATAAGTAGAAAGTACATAAATGAAATAATGATGTTGTTTCATACTCTTTTCTGCCTTTAACTTTAATGTGGTTTCTCTTTAAATCTCTTAATGAGTCTTCCACTCCTCAAATATCTCTTATGATTATGATGTTGAGGGATTCAAAAGAAAAATCACTTCCTTGATATCCTAACTCAGGAGTATCCTATATAGCAAAGATGTAATGCCAAATGTGGCTTTTAGCTCAGATATATATATATATATATATATATATATATATGTGTGTGTGTGTGTGTGTGTGTGTGTGTGTGTGTATGCACACACACACACACACACACACACACATTTTAAATCAGAAGAGAGAGAACAGTATTCTACGAGTAATACCGAATACCCCCTTTTAGATTTTCAGGCAAGAAAAATGATAGTAACATCTCTAAAGATGTCTGAAGCTTTGAGGTTTCCATTCCACCAATCCATGTCTCCTCTAGTCACCCCACACCACCCCTCAATCCCTCCCACAATCTTTGTGTATATAATCTCCATCTTGCCTCCATGAATGCCCTCAGATTCAATCTGGCTCAGTAGATTGAATCTGGCCTGCTTGTGGAAACAGGCATCACAAAGGGTGGGATTTCTTAAGACAACCCATTATGGCAAACCCTTAATAAACTTTATCTTTCCCCTTGGCTGAGAAGGCTTGAGTCAAATTCTTTCGGCAGGACCCGGCATGTCGGTACTTTGGGGTGTCGAGCATCCCTCAACCCCAAACCTCTTCACATACCACTGTTTTTAAAATCTGTAAGACACGGGGGAGCAGTTTTGCTTCCACAGAGTTGAATGTATTCCTGTTCCTCCCCCTCCCCCGCCCCCAGCTTTAGCAGAATGTAAGTCAGGTGACTGATTAGAACTAGTTCTAATCAAAGCTGGGGGGGGGGGGGGTGAAAGGTTAGTGATGAGGGCACAGTCTCTGGGAGCCCCCTTGAGCTGTCCCTGAGTCTTCTGGCTGGATCTGGCCTTCCCCTAGGGCCACAAGCCTCACATTGTCATTGGGCCCAGATCTCTCCCTCTATTGTTACTTTAGATATGCATGCCTTCAGTTATTTCCGAACCTTTGATATTCCTTCAGGAACTTCCTGCCCTTAATTCTATTCTCTTGGTTCCTGGACTCTGACCTCACCTGGTCCTCCTTAGACTTCCCCTCAAGACCCTCCCTAAACCCCTCTTCTAGTCACCCCAGACCACCCCTCAATCCCTCCTACAATCTTTGTATATATAATCTCCATCTTGCCTCCATGAAGGGGCTCAGATTCAATCTAATTCAGTAGGTTGAATCTGGCCCACTTGTGGAAACAGGCGTCACAAAGAGGGGGGATTTCTTAAGACAGCCCATTATGGTGAATCCCTATTAAACTTTCTCTTTTCCCTTGGCTGAGAAGGCTTGAGTCAAATTCTTTCAGCAGGACCCAGCGTGTAGGTATTTTGGGGCTGCGGCGGTCACCCCTAGAAACATATGGTTCCTCACAATCATCATTTACAAAAACCTCTTCAGTTAGAGGCTTGTATGCATGCTTAAAAGAGCCATTTGAGGATGGCATGACTTAGGCAGTCAGGGGCTTGTATCTGGCCTATGAAGAGCCTGGCAAGAGATTCAAAGGGAGAGTCAATAAAAGGGCTGATGTCCATCTGAGTCCTTTGTGCTCTCCTGTACTCTGTTCAGTTCAGGGGATGTGCCCATTTATTCAAACTGAATAAATGAAAACATAATTAAATCGCCCCTGCTTGGGTGGCATCCTTTCTCATGAGAAAGCAACAAAATTCCTTTTTGCTTTCTCTCAAGAATGGTCTCTGTTTATTTTTAATGTGAGTAGTGGTCTCAGACCCACCCAAGTCTTTTGGGCAACAGAATATGCCCCAAGGGACAAGGCATTCACTACCATATCTTCTACCATAAGAAATTTCTCTGCGATTTACTGCATTCCTAAATATTAGTTCATTAATTTATTAGTCAATCTGTCACCACACATCTCTATTTGTCTTTCACATCCTTGGTTCTTCCAAAATATTTCAGCCAAATTTAAAATAGACAAAATTTAGTCAACTGATTTTCTTTGTTTATTGTCAATGACCTTAAAAATGTGTATAATTAATGAAATATACCTTTGTCTTAGTTTAGCAACCAAAAACAATGTTTTTTAATTCTCTTTTGATTTCTCATAAAATTAAATTTCTATTATTATATTGTAAAATTTGTGCTGATTATAGACATGGTGTTTATATAGATTACAGATATAATCTGTTTGTATATATGGTGTTGGTATAGATTATAGATTTAATGTTTGACAAGGGAATTCTTTTATTTGACTGTGAAGTTTCTTGGTGGGCTAGTGATGAGATTTTTCTCATGATATCATCATTTAAGTTCTATTAATCTGATTTTGCCTTGTTTTTAATAATTCTGGACATTTTCACAGTATTATTTGCACTTGTATTGCACTGATTTCTCCCTTATGCTAATTGATGAAGAGTGTGCCAGGTTCCTCTCATTCAGTAATCTTACCAAAGTCTCTTTACTTTTTCTTCTTATTGTTATTGCTTTTTTCTTTTCCTTAGTTTTATTTTTTGTTCCTCTAACACTGATTTTTAAAATATATGATTTTATGTGAGATGTTTTTAGATAGAATTCTAATTTCTCTACCTTGAATTGCAAAAGGCTATGTCAGTTGTATTGGGTTTATGGAACTAGTTTTGAACTATCTAGGAATACTTTTTAAATATGAATTGTTTTGCAAAGGCTTGTTGAAAAATTTTGGGTAGCTGCCACCAGATGGAGTAGTGTCTTTTCTGGCTAAATAGTGAGGCAATTCACAGATATTTTCAAAGGCTAAGGGGTGAAAAATTAGAGACAAATGCTCAAATGAATCTCTTTAACTTTTTATGAAAAAAAATAAACTATCAAGAGTAGAAAGATTAGAATTTTTAAATGCATTGAAATATCAAGATATGAATTAGAACAGCATATTATTTGAAAGTCTTAATAAAACAAAGTAGAGATAAGATAAAAAATTTAAAATGAAATATCTATTTGTAATTATTTGTATTTAAAGTATATTTGTAAAAATGAGAGAAATTATAATAAAATTATTAAAAAAAATTGTTATATCATTTGACACAATTGATGTGACTTTGTAGGGTATGCCTGGGGTTGAAATTCATAGTTGCTTGAACCTTTTAAAGACCCATAGTCAACTTCAAACTATTATGAAGTTGACACTTTCATCAACGAAGGAAAGAAATAACAAATCAGTGTTTTCAAAACAAAACTTTAAAACCCTAACTGAACACTAAAATAGAAACCTTCTAAAAATCAAATAAAAGATTTTTTAAAACAAAGAACATTTAATTAACATAAATAAAAGCTTTTTATATATATAACAACATGGACAAACACACACACATATATCCATACACCTATACACACTCTCCCTCTCCCTCCCTCTCTCTCCTCTGTCTCTCTCTCTCTCTCTCTCTCTCTCTCTCTCTCTCTCTCTCTCTCTCTTCCTCCCTCTCTCAGATTTTGGTACATTCACAATATAAGACACCCTACAGGTAGTAGTTCAATCATTTTCAGTCGTGTTTAAATCTGTGACCTCATTTAGGGTTTTCTTGGTAAAGATACTGGAGTGGTTTTGCATTTTCTTCTTCATTTCCTTTCCTCTTCCCTTTACAGCTGAGAAAACTTCATTATTTCATGCAGGTGTGTCCAAGTTTTTCTAAGATCATCAACTTCTGTATTTCTTATCCAACACCAAGTTATTTTGATGATTACTGCTTTACAGTATGGTTTGAGATCTGGTACTACTAGGCACCCTTCCTTTGCATTTGTTTTCATCATTCCCTTAAAATATTGGGGTTTTTTTTGTTCTTCTGGTTGGATGTTATTTAAACATATACATACAAGCACATATATAACTCATATATACACATACATACATATATACACATTAGCAATTCTGTGGTAGTTTAGTGTGATACTGAAGAAGTAAATTAATTTAAGTAGCATTTTCATTTTTATAACATTGGCCCAGCCTACCCATGAACAATTATTTTATTCCTTTAAGATTTTTATATATATTTGAGCAATATATCTTGTAGTAATTTTCATTATTTTTCAAATTTGTCATGAATTCATTCACTTTTGATATTCGTAGTTTGTTTTTCTTCTACTTTAAAAAAAATATTACCACATCCAGAGAAAGAACAACGAAATCTTAATGCAGGGAGAAGCAGACTATTTTTTTTTGTTTTGTTGGGTTTTTTTTTTCCTTTTTCATGGTTTCTCCTATTCATTATAATTCTTGTATACAACATGATTAATGTGAAAATATGTTTAATAGGGATATAGATGTAGGGGCAGCTAGGTGGTGTAGTGAGTACAGCACCAGCCCTGGAGTCAGGAGGAGCTGAGTTCAAATAAGGCCTCAGACACTTGACACACTTACTAGCTGTGTGACCTTGGGCAAGTCACTTAACCCCAATTGCCCTGCCTTCCCCCCTGCCAAAAGAAAAAAGAATATATATGTAGAGCCTATGTCAGATGGATGCCATCTTGGGGAGTACACAGGGAGAGAGGGGGAGAAAATTTGAAACTTATGGAAGTGAATGTTGAAAACTAAAAATAAGTAAATTAACTACTAAAAAGAAAATAAATATTAGCTTTTTATCCATTTTGTTATTGATAAAACCATCTTTTAGTTATATTAATGAAATTTTCTTTCTTTGATTTTTAAAATCTATTTCCTATTTTGGAGATTTCTATTTTAGTGTGCTATAAGGGTTTTAAAGTTTTATTTTAAACTTTCATTGATTTGTAATTTCTCTTCTTTATTGATGGAAATGTTTAGAGATAAGAAAAAATATTCCCAAGGACTGCATTAACGGTATCCTACAAGTGTTGTTTTTATAATTTGTATCTGACACTTTTGTTGAAATTTTTAAAGTTTACTCTTCAATTAATTTTAATTACTCACTACTTAGCCTTTTATTGAACAAAGTTTTTTTTATCACATCATAGTCTATGAAATATGTCTAATATTTGTTTTCCTACATTTATTCATGATGATTTTATGCCCTAATGTGTGATAAATTTTTATAATGTTACCCTACAAAATAAAGTGTGTTTTTTCCTATTGCCATTCAGTAATCTCTAAAATCTGTTGTATATAACCACTTAAAAATTTATTCAAGTTCTTAAATTATTTCTTGCTTATTTTTTTATTCTATATATCCAAATCTAGAAAGAAATCCCCCAATTACTACCACTATTATCATTTTTCTTCTTCATGTAACTTAAGTATTTAGATGCTGTGTCATTTAGTATATGTGTATGCACATGTACATCTATGCATATGTACACACATGCAAACACACTATATGTGTATGTATACATATATATTTCATCGTCTGATATCTTGTGTGTGTATGATATTATTTCATGATCTAGTGTACTTTTCAGCAAAATGTATTTATCTTTTAATTATTGTTATTTTTCTTCTTGTCTTTTCTTAGATCATAATTGCTACTCCAGTATTTTTAAATTAAGGTCTTTTATTTTAACTCATATTTTTTTTTTTTATTTGGAGTGTGTTTCTTTCAAATAATATATTGTTGGACTTTGCTTTCTAATCCATTCTTCTACCCTCTTCCATTGTTCTGGTGAATTCGTTGCATTCATATTCACATTTGTGGTTATTAATTCTGTATTGCCCTCCTATCTATCCCATTACTTTTTCCTTATTTTTTTTTTGGTCCTACTTCCTTTCTAAAGATGAAAGGAATGGTGAGAGAGGAGTATGTTCAGCTTATCAAACCAGCACTCTAGGTTTGATGCAATCCATTATTGCTTTTCTCTGTCTCTTCCCTTGCTCTCCTCCCAGATTCTAATCACAGGCTCTTATCCTTTCTTTTCTTTTAAAACTATTTCACAATCCAACAGCCTTATTTAAAATTTGTTTTGCTTAGGAATAATCCATCAATTAATATGCCTCCTTTCTTATACTCTGCCCTTTCTTTTCTTTTCTTTCTCTTTCTCCACTGAGTAAAATATATTTTTGCACCCAACTGACCAACTGAATGGTGTGTGTGTGTGTGTGTGTGTGTGTGTGTGTGTGTGTGTGTGCGCGCGCGCCCGCGCTCTCCTTTGAATAGTTCAAATGAAAATGAGATTCAAGTGTTGAAAGATGGAGCAACACAACTAGACTTGTTTCTGTTCGGAATTCTAGTAAACTGTTCCTGGCGCCAGTCACCATCAGTCAGCTAGAATGTTTTGCTAGTTCAAAGTGATTAGAAATGTAGGCTTCTCTTTGTTGTGAGCTTCCTGACATAGTTATTCTGCTGTAGGATTGAGCTTTGTCTGATTGCTAGAAATGAGACACCATTACACTCCTAGAGTCACAGCCACTCCATCCTTCTATATTTGCTTTTGTCCTAGCATGGGTCAATGAGAAAAAAGGGATAAGCTGGTACTTTTTCCCTAGGCAAAGATCTGATCCCTTTGTGCCAAACCCATGTCTCTTTGACATGGTTCTCAGCCGCAGTCAGATCTTTGTTCAATTCTTTCAATGTAATGTTCAATAACCCATCCTGGTTAGTTTCTACCACAGGTAAACACATGTCTCCTCATGTCTAACTGGCTGGAGCAGTAACTTATTGTGATTTTTTTTTCTTGAATTTCCCAATCAGCATTTTGTCTAGTGCATTTTTAGCTCTTGTGGAGTAGTTATAGGGACTGTTTAGCTGTACTTCTTCCTACTGCTCTACCAGTCTGAATAGTCTCTCGAACTGCTTTTTAGATAAACCCCTGGAGAACTCACAGCATTGTTAAAGTTTTACCCTTTAATCTTTCTAATAGCATGGTATAGCAGAAAGAACGTTGGACACAGAGCTAGAAGACTAAAGTTTGAATCATGATATGGTTATGTGCATGGGCTTCAGTAACATGTTATGTTAATGTCCCTGGGCTTCAATTTCCTTTTTACAAAATAGGTTAATTAATGTTATAAGAGATCTCTAGCTCCATAATCACTTGCAATGTCATGATTACAGATGTCTCACTGGCCATGAGACTGGTGAAGGAGTTTTCCCCTCCCCCATCATGTTCCTGCCTAAGAATGCCCCCCAAAGGGTAAGCATGAAGATAGTGACTTTCTATTATTAACTTAAAGCTAGAACCCCTTTAGTTTAATACCATGAACCCTAAAAAGGGAGACAGAACTTTGTTCACTTACTGGTGGTCAGCTTCTGTTTTATCAGAGCTTTCAAATTGGAAAATGTGAATAGGTAATGCACTACCTCCATTTCTCCAATGTCATATACATTTTGTCTATGCTTATTTATGCCTGGGTCATCTCTTGTCATATAATGCAAATTGAAGGTATAAATTCAGTAATTTTTTACTCTATTTTCCCAGTGTGTAACACATAATGTGTGCCTAATATATGCTTGTTGATTGATTCTTGAACTAATTCTCCTATAATCCATATTCTCATAGTTCCCACTAAATACTTTGTTCTTGCTAAAATAAATTTGCATAGATATTTTTAGGTTAGCTTTCCTGGCATCATTAGTCTAAAACTAACATATCCTATGAGTTCTGGCAACCCAACATATTTATGGATATAGGAAATGAAATAGCTGATGAAACTAGTAATTGTGGCCCTAGTCTATAGGAGGTTCATTAATAGTGCTCTGCCTAACTCATGGGTGTATCATGAGGATTAAATGAGCTAAGACATTAAAAGCATTGTGCAGATATCAGTCAATATTTTTATTAGTAGTGTCAGAGGCCCTTTTCCTGTGCAAACTGCCCTCACAAGTATTATAGGAAAGCTTTGATGGCAGAAGGTCTTACTTGGATGTTCCAGATCTTAGAATATTCACACTTAGGAAGTTTCTGT
Source organism: Trichosurus vulpecula (assembly GCF_011100635.1). Taxonomy (NCBI): domain Eukaryota; kingdom Metazoa; phylum Chordata; class Mammalia; order Diprotodontia; family Phalangeridae; genus Trichosurus; species Trichosurus vulpecula. The sequence continues at coordinate 128,085,812 of NC_050573.1, read as the reverse complement.
CTATTCCTTAAGAAGCCCCTGTTTTCTGACTAACCCAATAACTCAAGAGAAGTGAAATATTGTCATTCAAGACAGTGCCCATTAGCCATCATAATCTTTAACTTTCTATACTAACACCTCAGTAGGGACTACTTCACCCTGCCTCTGATGACCACCTGGAGTCTGAAGTTTGCAGAATATGTCTTTTCTCTGTGTAGCTTGCATCTTTACTCTTTCTATCACTTATAATTGGCTCTAACTTACTAAAAAAAATTTCTTGTCTTTCTTCTATAAATATGTATATCCCCCTATGTATACATATGTAAATATATTGTATATATCTATATCATATCATATTTATGGATGAAAATTAAGATATGTGATGTAAACTTAGTACCTCACCTCAAAAAATGTTTGCTTTGAAATTTTTAAATTAATGTTTTTGAAAGGTAAACATTACTTAGTCAAAGCACATATTGTAATTTCTTGTAACTTCTTCCCATTTAGCAAATATCATTGTACTCTACAAATGAATTGCTTATTAGATTACTGTATATTAAGCACCTACTGTGTGCCAGATACTGTGCTAGGTGAAAGGTTTATGTAGACAAACAAAAATGAATCAGTCCTCCTTCTATTAGGGGTAAGATAATAAATACACATACAAATTTATACATACTCACCATGAAACTTAAAGGGACTTAAATTGGACATTTTTAATCAGCTACAGTAGTGTTTGAAATAGACATTGAATCATGAATTGAAATAATAATAATACATTCATGTAACACTTTGTTTTACAGACTCTGCCTGGGCTATAGAGAATCCATCCCAAATGTTCACACATACTATCTGTGCCTGACCTGTGGTAGAAAATTCTGAGCTCATGTTGATCTGATCAGCCACAGTCAGACACACTGAACTTGACTCTAGTGTAGTGATGTCATTTTGTTCCTCTTCAACCATGAAGGACAACAACCAACCAACCAGTAAATGCTTAATATTTTTTTCTTGATTTTTAAGTGAATGTAATATTTCCAAAAATTAAAAAAAAGACCTAACAATTGCAGGAATATTCTGTTCTATTCATACCAAGGGACTAATTAATCAGATGGCCTGACTCACTTCAGAACAACCCTATGAGGCTGGCATTTCACATTTTATTACCCTCTACATTTTATTTTCAAATAGGAAAATTGAGACTCAGGGGGATTAAGGGACTTTTCTGCAATTATATCACTCATAAGCATCCAAGCCAGTATACAGGTTCAGGTCTCCTGATTTCAAGAGTATTATTCCTTCTACTCTAAGGTGGTGCCTCTCATAACAAATTTTGATGCACTTTAACAATTTTTAAATCTCAGAAAAATAATGGACTCCTTTAAGGAAATAAAGATGAAACAGCAAAATGCTCCAATCCGTATTGGATTAGAAGGCTCTTTTTGCTTTATAATTAAGCAAAAATAATATTTTGGACCAGGTTAAATAGATAGCAGCTTGAATTTTCTACTTTCTTTTTGCATACAGGTATAACGTTTATTCAGTTAGAAAGTTATTTTTTTTTCCAGTGAGTTATTCTTTCTAGTGAGAAGTGAATACTTGGATTTCAATTTTTATCACAACTGGATTGAACTTGAATAAGTACAAAATACTTGATTGATTTGGTTTATATAATTTCCTCCAACAAATATCAAGCCAAATGTGTTTTTTTTCCTCCTCAAAACTATTGTTTGGCCATTTTGAAGAACTTTGCCTAGCTCTTATGCAATAATAGGATCATGAACCCCCAAACATTAGGTATTTAATTTATGTAAAAATCACCACATCTTAAGGTTCTTAAATAATATTTTATTTTGGAGATACTTTCAATGAATACTTTTAGCTGGATTTATCTTCTTCAATTTTGGGGGGTGGGAATGGATGAAAAAGTAAATAAATGACTATTTGAAGTCAGATAGGTAATGATGGAGTAGAATTACAATGACTTAAGGAAGATAGGTCTCTCTCAGTTAGATTTATAGAGAGACATCAAGAGATGTATGATATGGATATTATCCAATGATTACTTGAAGTGAATAAATTTCTAATATAACTCACATAAAATTATAAAAGGAATTTTTATTTTGCAATTGGATAAAAATAAAACAAATGCAACTTTCAGGCTTTTTCTACAATGTGCCAAAACAAGAATTTATGGCAAGTGTGATGGAGGAAGGCAGGATTTGAAATCCTAGGCATGAGGTTTAAACCCCAACTGCAATATTTGCTATTGGTGTGAAGAAGAACAGAAGCGCATCAAATAGGAAATATATTCATTTGAAGCTGAAAAATAAATACAATAAATTTGGAATCACTGATAAGTTAAAAAGATAATGAATCTTCAGAGAATCCATTTGTATCAGAAAGGAATTCATTTTACTTAAAAGTTATATTGGCACTTCTCTAAGTTGGCTCCTTATAGGTGTCCCCTGGTTTAACATTAAATTCATTGACAGAACTCACATTTCAAAGTTGATAATAGAAACAAAAATTCATGGTTCAATTATGAGTCAATTTTCTTCTCTTGTCTATGAAATTATTTTAAAAGACTGCATTTTAATTAAGAAATGGGAACTGCTTACTTGTCTAAAGTAAGACTGGAAGCAAGAGGTTTCTTTCTAAGGCATCTGTAAGAAAAGGCCGAAAATGAGAAAATATTATCTGTTAATCTCAAATTATACTATGAATTTATGTTTAGATTTTTAAAGCATTAAATAATTAAAGCATCCACATGAGATTTAGGAATTGCTTTGAATCTTGTGATCTTTTCAGGACACATATTAAAAATGTTATTTTTTTTTGAGAAATTGCATGATTAATTTTATTTGAAAAAATACACATACTAAACATTTTCTTTTTTAAATTAATTAATTTTTGGTTTACAACATTCATTTCCACAAGATTTTGAGGTCTAAATATTCTCCCCATCTCTCCAGTACCCCCCACTGCAAGATGGCATGCATTCTGATTACTCCTTCCCCCAGTCTGCTCTTTTATCTATCAGTCCCCACTTATCCCCTTCCCCCTTACTTCTTGTAGGGCAAGATAGATTTCTGTATGCCATTGCCTGTATATTTTATTTCCCAGTTGCATGTAAAAACAATTTTCAATATCTCTTTTTAAAACTTTGAGTTCCAGACTCTCTCCCTTCTTCTCTCCCTAACCACACTCATTGAGAAAGCAAGCAATTCAGTATAGATTATACATGTGTAGTTATGGAAAATATTGCCACAAGAATCATATTGTTAAAGACTAACTATATTTCCCTCCACCCTAATCTGCCTGTCATTTATTCTATTTTCTCCTTTGACCATGTCCTTTTTCAGAAATGTTTGCTTTTGACTACACTCTTCCCCAATCTGCCTTCCCTTCTATCATCCCTCCTTCCTACACCCTTCCCCCCACTTTCATACAGGGTAAGGTACCCATTGAGTGGGTATTTTATTCCTTCCTTAAGCCAAACCCAATGAGAGTAAGATTGACTCATTGCCATTCACGTATCCCCTCTTCCCCTCCATTGTAACAGCCTTTTCTTTTTTATTTGTTACAGGAATTTTATTTCCTAAGATTTCAGTTAATCTCCATGAGAAAATCATATGGACTTGCAGGTTCTAAAGATATTTTGTCTCAATTGATTTGACCATAATTGCAAAATCCTGGGGAAATTTATACATAAATAAAACAACATAAGCAAAGTTCTATTATTTCTGTCACCGCTCATGCAAATACATCCCACATGGCTTTACACTGTGGTACATGACCACATTTTTATATTTTCTGAAGTTTTCATATTTATGAACTATCTAGTAGTCACTCTATCATATATTTCCATTTCTATCTTTCACTTTACTTTCTCATACCAGATTATATCTATAGTAACATGGTGAGATATGATGGGAATTATTCTCCAGAATTCCAGATGATTTATGGTCCAATGTGGGAATCCCCCACAATTATACATTCCCCAACTCATCTATGCCTGCCCATCTTTCATAATTTACACTTCTGTCCTATTAGAATTCAACATAAGACATAGTTGAAATGGACTTATATTCTCCTAGAAGTTAATTCCTTTAAGGGAATTATTGTATTTTGATTTTCTCCACTTTGATGCATTTATTGTGCATGCATGATTTTGTATTATATTTATTTGTGTACCTTTTCAATTGCACAATAAAATTGTTAACTTTACTCAATCAGGAACAAACTTACATACATTTTCTATTTACCTCCACTATTAGGCCTAGCCCTATACAGCCATCTTCTCCTATTGTGCACTCAGTAGATGTTTGCTGGATTAAATTTAATTTCATGGAAATTTAAGGATTGTACCATTAGATGATAACTCAGAGGTCATACAGTCTAATCCCCTCATTTTATCAATTAGTAAACATTCTGAGGGAAGTTATATAACTTTCCAAAGGTTATAAAAATAATGTACATAGAGGCAGGTTTTGAATATAATTCCTCATATTCCAAAGTCAGGGCTCTTTCTACTCTATCATTCATTTAGTCCTAATTAAGCCCTATTATATGTGTGTGTGTGTGTGTGTGTGTGTGTGTGTGTGTGTGTGTGTACGTGTGTGTGTGTGTGTACCTGTCTCCTAAAGATAGAAACACCCTCTCTTACATCTGGAATCATGTTTACTCACCACAGATCACCAATTAGTTGGGGTATTTTAATGCGTTGAAGTATTACTGATCTTAATAATAAGGTTACAACCCCCCAAATGATGCAGATTGCAGTCACATTGCCTAAATAACTTGTAACATTCACCCCAAGCTCTTCATAGATCCTTCGCAAGGGATCTGCTCTGCATACTCTGGACCTTTCTGTAGTCCTCTTGACATTTTGTAGAGCTTATATATTCACTACCTATTACATTTAACTCCAAAAAGGTAACTAGCCTGTTTTTTTCTAACCGTACATTCCATCATTTATTGTGATTCAATTATACAATCCTTCAAATATCCTATAATTAAAGAATCAAAGAACGCCAGTGTTGGGAGGGACCTCAGTAACCAATATATCCAACCCACAAAAAAGAAAAAAAATGAATATGAACTGTAACACTTTTGATAGGTAACTATATAACATTTGTTTTAAGGTCTCCTGAAGGATATTTTTCTTTTTTAATATGAATTTATTTATTTTCAGTTTTCAACATTCACTTCCACAAAATTCTGAATTTCAAATTTTCTCCCCATCACTCCCTTCCCCCAACTTCATGACCAGTGTGCATTTTGATTACCCCTTCCTCCAATCTGCCACCCCCTTCTATTGCCCCCTACCCCCTTCTCCTATCCCCTTCCCTTCTATTTTTACTGTAGGGCAAGATAGATTTATATACCCAATTGCCTGTATATCTTATTTCCCAGTTGCATGTAAAAACAATTTTTAACATTCATTTTTGAATCCTTGAGTTCCACATTCTCTCCCTTCCTCCCTACCCACCCACCCTCATTGAGAAAGCAAGCAATTTGATTATAGGTTATACATGTGTAGTCATGCATAACACTTCCATAACAGTTATGCTGTGATATTACCCTCTATCCTGTCCCACTCTCCATTTATTCTATCATCTCCTTTGACTTGCCCCATCCACAAAAGTTTCTGATTTCCCTTTCCCCCAATCTGCTGTCCCTTCTATTTTCTCCCTTCTCTTATCACCTTCCTCTTTACTTTCTGGTAGGGTAAGATAGATTTCCATAACCAATGGAATATGTAAGTTATTGCCTCCTTAAGTCAATCAAAAGAGAGTAAGGCTCACTTATTCCCTCTTACCTTCCCCCCCTCCTCTTCCCCTCCAATGTAAAAGCTCTTTCTTGACTCTTTTGTGTGAGATGATTCACTGCATTCTACCTCTTCTTTTCTCTTTCTCCCAGTATATTCCTCTCAACACTTAATTTTATTTTTAGGTAGTATTCCTTGATACACAGCTCACCCTGTGCCCTCTGTCTGCACATACACACACATACACACACAAGTACATATATACATATACACACATACATACACATATGCATACAAACATAGATACAACATAATGTAACGTAACATAATGTAACTTGATACAGTATAGTATGATACAATACAATACAATACAATATAATATAATACAATATAACACAACACAATACAACACAACACAATATAACATAACATAATATAATACACACAGACACATCCACTCTAACTACCCTAATACTGAGAAAGGTTTTCCATGTAGGAATGCAAACAGTTCAACTTTAATAAGCCCCTTATGGCTTCCCTTTCCTGTTTAACTTTTCCTGTTTCTCTTGATTCCTGTGTTTGAAAGTCAAATTTTCTATTCAGTTCTGGTCTTTTCAACAAGAATGCTTGGAAGTCCTCTATTTCATTGAAATTCCATTTTTTCCCTGAAGTGCTATACTCAGTTTTGCCGGGTAGGTGATTCCTGGTTTTAATTCTATTTCCTTTGACCTCCAGAATATCGTATTCCAAGCCCTTTGATCTCTTAAAGTAGAAGCTGCTAAATCTTGTGTTATCCTGATTGTGTTTCCACAATACTCAAATATTTCCTGCCCACTTGTAATATTTTCTTGTTGACCTGGAACTCTGGAATTTGGCTATATTATTCCTAGGTGTTTTCCTTTTGGGATTTCTTTCAGGAATTGATTGGTGAACTCTTTCCATTTCCATTTTACTCTCTGGTTCTAGAATATCAGGGCAGTTTTCCTTAATAATTTCTTGAAAGATGATGTCTAGCCTCTTTTTTTGATCAAGACATTCAGGTAGTCTAATAATTTATAAATTGTCTCTCCTGGATCTGTTTTCCAGGTCAGTTGTCTTTCCAATGAGATATTTCACATTGTCTTCTACTTTTTCATTCTTTTCATTGTATTTTATAATTTCTTGATTTCTCATAAAGTCACTAGCTTCCACTTGTTCCATTCTAATTTTTAAGGTAGTATTTTCTTCAGTGAGTATACCTCCTTTTCTATTTGTTCAATTCTGCTTTTCAATGCATTCTTCTCCTCATTGGCTTTCTGGAGCTCTTTTGCCATTTGGATTAGTCTATTTTTAAAGGTATTATTTTCTTCATTATTTTTTGGGTCTCCTTTAGCAAGCTGTTTACCCCTTTTCATGATTTTCTTGCATCACTCTTATTTTTCTTCCCAATTTTTCCTCTACTTCTCTTGCTTTATTCTCAAAATCCTTTCTGAGCTCTTCCATAGCCTCAGATAAATTCATATTTTTTCTAGGAGGCTTGGGGTGTGGGATCCTTCACCTTATTGTTTTCCTCTGGCTGCATGCCTTCATCTTCCTTGTCAGTAAGTGTGTAAAAAACCATCTTTTCACCAAGAAAGTAACCTTCTATAGTCTTATTCTTTTCCCCCTGTTTGTTCATTTTCCCAGCCAATTATTTGACTTTTGAGCTCTTTGTTAAGTGGAGGGTGTACTGCCCCAAGCTTCAGGGGTTTTGTGAAGCTCTTTTCAGAGATATCTCTAGGGACCTGTAAATTCTCCATTGCTCCAAAATGGTATGATGAAAAGAAAAGTGTTTACCTCACCTATGCTCTAGTCTGTGAGCAACCACAAGTATTCTTTTCTGCTCTGGAACTGTGAGGATGGTTCCCTCTCTACAGCCACCACATGTTTTGCCATACCAGTGATCCTCCTCACCCCAAGACCACCACCAACTGTAACCCAGATCATCTGCTTGGATTTCCCACCATCTGTATATCTAGAACTCCAGAAGCACCCACCACTTTGGCACTGGCTGCCACCACCCTGGGTCTGGGACTGTAGCCACCCATGCTCCCTCACCCAGGTGAGAGAGCTTTCTCGATGACCTTTGAAGCTGTCTTTGAGCGTTTGTGGGTTAAGAAGTCTGGAAACTCCCACAGTTGCTAGTGATTCAGCATCCTGAGGCCTGCTTCAGTCTCACCTATGTGGGTATGGCCCAGATTGGGCTGCAGCCTGCCCCTTACACAGTGTGATAGATGTTTCCTGTCGGCCTTCCAGATTGTCTTGGGCTGGAAATCTACTTCACTTTGTCATTTTGTGACTTCTTGTGCTCTTGAAGTTGTTTAGAGTCATTTTTACAGTTATATTGAGGGGTTTGAAGGGTCAGCTCAATCAGGTCCCTGCTTCTATTCTGCCATCTTGGCTCTGCCTCCCTATAGCAGCTTATTCTTGCCTCTTTTATGTGAGATAACTTATGCTATTCTATTTTTCCTTTTCTCCTCCCAATATATTCTGCTCATGTCTTAATTTTAATTTTATTTTTAGATATCATTTCTTTTTTTTTTTACTTTTTTTTATTTAATGAATTTAGTTTTCAGCACTGATTTTCACAAGAATTACAAATTTTATCCCCATTTCTACCCTCCCCCTCACTCCAAGATGGCATATATTCTGGTTGCCCTGTTCCCTCGTCAGCCCTTCCTTTGATCACCCCACTCCCTTCCCATCCCCCTTTCCCTTCATTTCTTGTAGGGCAAGATAAATTTCTAGCCCCATTGCCTGTGTATCTTGTTTTCAAGTTGCATGCAAAAAAAATTATTTTTTCCTGTTTTTGAACATCTGTTTTTAAAACTTTGAGTTCCAAATTCTCTCCCCTCTTCCCTTTCCACCCACCCTCCTTAAGAAGTCAAGCAATTCAACATAGGCCACATGCGTATCATTATGTATAACCCTTCCACAATACTCACGTTGTGAAAGACTAACTATAATTTGCTCCTTTCTAACCTATCCCCCTTTATTGAATTTCCTCCCTTGACCCTGTCCCATTTAAAAGTGTTTGTTTTTGATTACCTCCACCCCCATCTGCCCTCCCTTCTATCCTACCCCCTTTTTATCTTTTTCCCTCTTCTTTCCTGTGGGGTAAGACACCCAATTGGCTATGTATGGTATTCCCTCCTCAGGTCAAATCTAATGAAAGCAAGATTCACTCATTCCCCCTCACCTGCCTTCCTACAGAACTGCTTTTTCTTGCCACTTTTATGCGAGATAATTTACCCCATTCTATCTCTCCCTATCTCCCTCTCTCAATATATTCCTCTCTCTTCCCTTAATTTGATTTTATTTCTTTTAGCTATCTTCCCTTCAGCTGCCATAATACTGAGGTCTCATGAATCATACACGTCATCTTTCCATGTAGAAATGTAAACAAAACAGTTCAACTTTAGGAAGTCCCCTGCAATTTCTTTTTCTTGTTCTTTTTCTTGATTACATTCCAAGCTTGGGGGGATGTGCCAGATCTGTCACACCAGCACTCCTCCTTCCCCAAGAACCCCCAACCTGGGCTGGACTCCGCTCTGCTCCACTCCTCTCCCAGCTTTGTGCGTGAAAGACCTCAACCAGCAACCATCCAGGCTGGAGCCCTGCTTCCCTCTGCTATTCTGTGGGTTCCACAGTTCTAGAATTGGTCCACAGCCATTCTTTATAGGACCTTGGACGGACCTGGTGGGGAGCTCATGCTAGTCCCTGCTTTCCCGTCACTGTCTTGGCTCTGCCCCCTAGATATCACTTCTTCACATTCACTTCACCATGTGCCCTCTTTCTACACACACACACACACACACACACACACACACACACACACACACACACTTAAATATATATTCCCTTCAACTAACCTAGTATTGAGAAAGGTCTCATGAGTTACAAATAACATCTTTCCATGAAGGAATGTACACAATTCAACTTTAATAATTTGTGATTTCTCATTCTTTTTACCTTTTCATGCTTCTCTTCATTCTAGTATTTGAGAGTCAAATTTTCTGTTCAGATCTGGTCTTTTCATCAAGAATGTTCATAAGTCCTCTATTTCAATGAATGTCATTATTTCCTCTGAAGTATTAGACTCAGTTTTGCTGGGTAGTTGATTCTTGGTTTTAATCCTAGCTCCTTTACCCTCCAGAATGTGATATTCCTGGCCCTTTGATCCCTTAGTGTAGAAGCTGCTAGATCTTGATTGTAGATTCTGATTGTATTTTCACCATACTCAAATTGTTTCATTCTGGGTGCTTGAAATATTTTCTCCTTGATCTGGGAACTCTGGAATTTGACTGTAATATTCCTAGAATTTTTTTTTGGGATCTTTTGCAAGAGGTGACTGGTGGATTCTTTCCATTTCTACTTTACCCTCTGGTTTTAGAATATCAGGGATTTTCCTTGATAATTTCTTGAAAGATGATGTCTAAGCTCTCTTTTTGATCATGGCTTTCAGGTAGTCTAATAATTTTTAAATTATCTCTCCTGGCTCAATTTTCCATGTCAGTGTTTTTTCCAATGAAATGTTTCACATTGTCTTCTTTTTTTTCATTATTTTGGTCCTATTTTGTAATTTCTTGATTTTGCATGAAGCCTTTAGCTTCCTTGTTGTCCATTCTAATTTTTAAGAAATTTTTTTTCAGGAAGTTTTTGTACCTCTTTTTCCATTTGGCTAATTCTGTTTTTTTAAGGCTTTCTCCTCATTGACTTTTTGGATCTCTTTTGCCATTTGTGTTTGTATATTTTTTAAGGTGTTATTTTCTTCAGTATTTTTTTTGGGTCTCCTTTAGCAAGCCGTTGACTCATTTTTCATTATTTTCTTGCATCACACTCATTTCTTTTCACAATTTGTTTAAAATAAAAGAAAAAAACTGAAAAAAGAAAAAAAGTAAAAAAAAAAAACCTGACTGTAAGTATAAGCCATTAAAAAATAATGAGTATTCAAAGGAGAAAGAACCTGAGCCTAGATGGATTAGATAGGATAGAAAAGATCTGGGGGTTCATCTTCAGAAGGCAGTGAACTTTAAAAAGCCACTCCTACTTTAAAGAAAAACATCAGCTTCTTACAAAGGCAAAAATAATTCTTAGAAAGTTCTTAAAAAGGACCTTAGAAATCAAATAAGAGTGGCTGAGGAAAAAAAATTAGGAAAATAAGATGTAATACAAGAAAAATCAAGAAAATTATGAAAAGAAAGTCAGCTAATTTTTAAAAGAGATCCAAAAACATAAAAACTTTGTATTGACATTGCTTTATTGCCTATGGTACTGTTTAGCAAGATGTAGTTTTCTTCCTTTTTTCTTTTAATTAGATCTATTTTTGCTTTTGCTTTCAGGATTGTAACCCCTGTTTTTTTTTGTTTGTTTTTTTGCCTTCAGCTGTAGCATGATTGGTTTTGCTCCAGCCCCTTACCTTTATCCTGCACGTGTCTTTCTGCTTCAAATGTGTTTCTTGTAAACAACATATTACAATAGTCTGCATTTTGATCAAATTTGCTATCCACATCCATTTTATGGAAGAGTTCATCCAATTCACAGTCATAGTTACAATTATTATCTATGGATTTCCCTCCATCCTATGTTTCCTTCTAATTGACCTCTCTCTCCTTTTACCCTTTCCCTCCTCACCAGTATTTTGCTTTTCTCCATTGCCTCCCCCAATCTGCTTTCCCTTCTGTTAGTCTCCCCCACCTTACTTAATCTCTTCCCCTCCTACTTCCCTGTTGGGTAAGATATTGCTATATTACCTGATTGTATACATTATTCTCTCTTTGAGCCAGTTCTGATGACAGTAAGGTTCAAGTGATGCCCACTGCCCACCCTCCTGTCTTTCCCTTGATTGTAATGTCTTTCATGCATCCTCATGTGAAATAATTTACCCCATCCTACCTCTCCCTTTCTTCTGCTCCCAGTGTAAGCCTCTTTCTCATCCCTTAATTAATTTTTATATCATTGCCTCAAATTTACATCGTAGTACTACTCTCTGTCTATGAATACTCCTTCTTATAGCACTATTGGTGATATAGGTCTTAGGGATTACAAATATCATCTTCCCATGAAGGGATAGAAACAGTATAGCCCTATTGAATTCCTTATATTTTTCTTTTCCCTTTTCATCTTTTTAGGGTTCTCTTGTCTTGATATTGGAAATCAATTTTTTCCAGCTCTGATGCTCTCCTTATGAAAGCTTGAAATCCTTCTATTTCATTGAATGATCATCTTTTCCCTTGAAGTATTATGCTCAATTTTTCTGGGTAAGTAATTCCTTCTAATAGTCCCAGCTTCTTTGCCTTCTGGAATACTGGGTTCCATGATCCCAAGTCATTTAATATTGTAGCTGCCAAGTCATGTGTAATTCTGATTATGGCTCCCTGATATTTATTTTTTTTCTTTCTGGCTGCTTGCAGTATCTATTTTTTTTTTTTTTTTTTGCTTTTTATTTTTTTTATTTTTTTTTTCCTTTATTTATTTTTAGTTTACCAAACACGGTTCTACATAGTTTTGAGTTCCAGTTTTTCTCCCCTCCCTCCCCCCTCCCTCCCCAAGACGGCATGAAGTCTCATATAACTGTCATGTATAACTTCGCATTGAATTAATTTATGCTCTATTCAAGTCGTGGAGAAGAATTTTGACCAATGGAATGAATCATAAGAAAGAAGAAACAGAACCAAAAAAAAAAAAAAAAAACAACAAAAAAAAAAAAACCCAAAACCAAAAACAAAAGAGAAGCAGAAAAGGCGAGCATGTAGTGTGCCTCAGTCTGTATTCAAACTTCGCAGTTCTTTCTCTGAATGAAGATAGCATTCTCCATCGTGAGTCCCCTGGATTTGTCCTTGCCCCTTTAGGTTGCTGAGAGAAGCGCAGTATGTCAGGGTTGGTCTTCACGGAATCCACATATCTGTGGCTGTGCACAACGTTCTCCTGGCTCTGCTCCGCTCACTCAGCATTATGTCGTGTAGGTTTTTCCAGGTTGTTATGAAGTCTGCATCATCCCCATTTCTTATGGCACAATAGTATTCCATCACCTTCATATACCACAGCTTGTTCAGCCATTCCCCAATTGATGGGCATCCCTTTGCTTTCCAATTCTTGGCTACCACAAAGAGAGCTGCTATAAATATTCTTGTACATATGGGTCCTTTTCCCGCTTGCGTGATTTCTTTGGGATACAACCCTAGAAGTGGTATTACTGGGTCAAAGGGTATGAACATTTCTATAGCCCTTTGGGCATAGTTCCACACCGCCCTCCAAAATGGCTGGATCAGCTCGCAACTCCACCAGCAATGCAACAATGTTCCAATTTCCCCACATCCTTTCCAGCATTTATCATTCTCCTGATTTGTTATTTTAGCCAATCTGACAGGAGAGATGTGGTATCTAAGAGTTGTTTTGATTTGCATTTCTCTAATCAGCAGCGATCCAGAGCATTTTTCCATATGCCTGTAGATAGCTTTAATTTCTTCCTCTGAAAACTGCCTGTTCATATCCTTTGACCATTTCTCAATTGGGGAATGGCTTGTATTCCTATATATTTGGCTTAGCTCCCTGTATATTTTAGAAATGAGGCCTTTATCAGAGATACTAGTTGCAAAGATTTTCTCCCAATTTTCTGCTTCCCTCCTAATTCTTGTTGCATTGGCTTTTTTTGTACAAAAACATTTCAATTTGACATAATCAAAATTATCCATTTTGCATTTTGTAATGCTCTCTATCTCTTGTTGGGTCATGAATTCTTTACTTTTCCACAAATCTGATAAGTAAACTATTCCTTGCTTTCCCAAATTACTTAGAGTATCAACTTTTACTCCTAAATCATGAACCCATTTTGACTTTATTTTGGTATATGGTGTAAGATATTGGTCTATGCCCAGTTTTTGCCCTACCATTTTCCAATTTTCCCAACAGTTTTTGTGAAATAGTGAATTATTAGCCCAGAAACTGGCTTCTTTGGGTTTATCAAAGAGTAGATTGCTAAACTTGTTGATTTCACCTACTTGTGTACCTATCCTATACCACTGATCCACACCCTTGTTTCTTAACCAGTACCAGGCAGTTTTGATGACTGCTGCTGTGTAGTACAGTTTAATATCTGGTGTGGCTAAACCACCATCCCTAGCATGTCTTTTCATTAATATCCTAGATACTCTAGACCTCTTGTTTTTCCAAATGAATTTTGTTATTATTTTGTCCAGCTCAGTAAAAAAAAATTTTGGTAGTTCGATTGGTATGGCACTGAATAGATAGATTAATTTAGGTAGAATTGTCATTTTTATTATATTAGCTCAGCCTAACCATGAGCAACTGATATTTCTCCATTTATTTAGATCTGATTTTATTCGCGTGAAAAGTGTTTCATAGTTATGTTCATATAGGCCCTGGGTTTGTCTTGGCAAATAGACTCCCAAATATTTTATAGTGCCTTCAGTAACTTTGAATGGAATTTCTCTTTCTATCTCTTGCTGTTGGGCTTTGTCAGTAATGTATAGGAATGCTGAGGATTTATGTGGGTTTATTTTATATCCTGCAACTTTGCTAAAGTTGTTTATTATTTCAAGTAGTTTTTACTTGATTCTCTAGGATTCTCTAGATAAATCATCATATCATCTGCAAAAAGTGATAATTTAGTTTCTTCTTTTCCTATTCTAATTCCTTCAATTTCTTTTTCTTCTCTTATTGCTACAGCTAATGTTTCTAGAACCAAATTGAATAATAGGGGTGATAATGGACATCCTTGTTTCACCCCTGATCTTATTGGGAATGCATCTAGTTTATCCCCATTACAAATAATGCTTGTTGATGGTTTTAGGTAGATGCTATTTATAATTTTGAGGAAGGTTCCCCTTATTCCTATGCTTTCTAGTGTTTTTAATAGGAATGGGTGTTGTACTTTGTCAAAGGCTTTTTCTGCGTCTATTGAGATGATCATATGGTTTTTGCTAGTTTTGTTGTTGATATGGTCAATTATGCTAATAGTTTTCCTAATATTGAACCAGCCTTGCATTCCTGGAATAAATCCTACCTGGTCATGGTGTATTATTCTCGTAATGAGTTGCTGCAATCTTTTTGCTAATATTTTATTTAAAATTTTTGCATCAATATTCATTAGAGAAATTGGTCTATAATTTTCTTTCTCTGTTTTAACTCTACCTGGTTTAGGTATTAGTACCATATTTGTGTCATAAAAAGAATTTGGTAGGACTCCTTCTTCTCCTATTTTCCCAAATAGTCTGCAAAGTATTGGAATTAGTTGTTCTTTAAATGTTTGATAGAATTCACATGTAAAACCATCTGGCCCTGGAGATTTTTTCCTAGGGAGTTCGTTGATGGCCTGCTCAATTTCTTTTTCTGATATGGGGTCATTAAGAAATTTCACTTCCTTCTCTGTTAGTCGGGGCAGTTTATGTTTTTGTAGATATTCATCCATATCTCTAAGGTTGTCAAATTTATGGGCATACAGTTGGGCAAAATAATTCCTAATTATTGTTTTGATTTCCTCTTCATTAGAGGTGACCTCACCCTTTTCATTTTTTATACTGGTAATTTGATTTTCTTCTTTCTTTTTTTTAATGAAATTGGCCAAAGGTTTGTCAATTTTATTGTTTTTTTCATAAAACCAGCTCTTTGTTTTATTTATTAATTCAATAGTTTTCTTGGTTTCAATTTGATTAATCTCTCCTTTGATTTTCAGTATTTCTAATTTGGTATTTAATTGGGGGTTTTCAATTTGCTCTTTTTCTAGCTTTTTCAGCTGTATGCCCAGATCATTGATCTCCTCTTTCCCTATTTTATTCATGTAGGCATTTAGAGATATAAAACTTCCCCTAAGAACTGCTTTTGCTGCATCCCATAAGTTTTGGTATGTTGTTTCATTATTGTCATTCTCTTGAATGAAATTATTGATTGTTTCTCTGATTTGTTCTTTGGCCCACTCACTCTTTAGAATTAAATTATTTAGTTTCCAATTAGTTTTTAGCTTATTTTTGCATGGTTCTTTATTAAAAATGATTCTTATTGCATCATGATCTGAAAAGGATGCATTGACTACTTCTGCTTTTCTGCACTGGATTGTGAGGTTTTTATGCCCTAGTACATGGTCAATTTTTGAGTATGTGCCATGTACTTTTGAGAAGAAAGTATATTCCTTTTTATCCCCATTCAGTTTTCTCCAGAGGTCTATCATATGTGCCTTTTCTAAAATTCTGTTTACCTCCTTAACTTTTTTCTTATTTATTTTGAGGTTAGATTTTGCAGTATCTATTTTTTACTTGACTTGGTAATTCTGAAATTTGACCATAATGTTCGTTGGAGTTTTCCTTTTGGGAACTCTTCCTGGAGGTGACTGGATGATACTTTCAACATGTATTTCACCCTGTGATTCCAGGATATCAAGGCAATTTTCTTTGATAACTACTTATAGTGTGATGTTTAGGCCATCCTTTTGATTATGCCTTTCAGGTAGTCTAATTGCTCTTACATTATCTCTCCTGGATCTCTTTCTCATGTCAGTTGTTTTTCCAATGAGGTATTTTCTTCTATTTTTTTTCATTCCTTAATTTTGTTTGATTGATTCCTAATGTCTCATATATTCATTAGCTTCCATTTATACACTTGTAATTTTTAAGGAATTATTTTCCTCAGTTAATTTTTGTACCTCCTTTTCCATTGGGCCAATTCTACTTTTTAAGGAGTTGTTTTATTTTTATAAGCTGTTGACTTTTTTCATAATTCTATTGGATCCCTCTCATTTCCCTGCCCCCCAATTTTTCTTCTAACACTCTTATTTGATTTTTGAACTCCTTTTCGAGCCTTTCCATAATTTCTTTCTGGGCTTAATACCAATTTTCATTTTTCTTTGGGGCTTTGCCCATATGTGTTTTGACATTATTGTCCTCTTCTGGGTTTGTGTCTTGATCTTCCGTCTCACCAGAGTAACTTTACATGGTCAGATTCTTTTTGTTGTTGTTTGCCCATCTTTTCTATCCTTTTTTTTTTTTACTTTTAAATTTGGGCTCTGCTCCTGAGGTGGAAGAAGCACTGTCCCAACTTTCTTCTGCCAGGGGATGTAGGTCCTGGCTATTTATCTGATGGTGCACTATTGATACCCTGAGGTCCCTGGGTGATCCTTGTCTGGTGCTGTACTGCAGGATTGTGGCTGGGGCAGGGGGTGGCTGGCTCTGCTGATGTCCATAGGGATCTGTAGCTTACCTGTTGCTGAGCTGAGCTGAGACACATGGGGAGTCTCATTGCTGGTGTCTGCACATGTGCTGAGGCCCATGGGGGGACCTGGCAATGTTATAAGCTTTGGTGAGGGATAAAGGAGCAAGCATCAGCCTGTTAGCCTGGGGCTTCACTGAGGTGTGGGGACTTGGTGCTGGCATCTGCTCATTCACTTAGCTATGCCCGGTTGTGAGGGGGATTTTAGCATTGGTGTCTGCCCTATGTAGGCACATGCATAGTCCAGTATTTGGCATTTGGGGATGTGCTGATATATGTGGGTGGGTCCTGGTGCTGGCAGGCAGAAGCCTGTTTGCCCCAGGCTATGCTGGAGCTTGTGGCACTGGACTCTGCCTGTTTCCTTGGCTATGCTAAGGCATGTGAGGGTTCCTGGTGTTGGTGTTTGCCTGTTCTTCCACACTGAGGATTAGGACCTCCAGCTGGCTTGCTGAGTCAAGGCTTGCTGTTGGCCTGCCAGACGCTTCTTGTCCTGGACCACTCTAACCTTTTATCCAAGTGAGACAGAACTTTCCTGCCAACCTTCCAAACTTCTTGTGCTAGAGGATTGTTTCACCCTTTTTGCTGGTTCTGCTGTTCCAGGATTCATATTGGGGGTACTATTTTATGGTTGTTTGGAGGTGATTAGGAGAGTTAAGGAGATTTCCTGCCTATTTCACCATCTTAGCTTTTGGAAACAGTGATATGGTTTTAAGAACAACTTTGAGTGACTAAATCACTTTTAGTATTATAAATACTGACATCAACTACAGAGCACCTTTGAAGAGTGATGTTATCCACATCCATAGAAAGAAATAACAAATAGGAATATGTATAGTAACATATTTTTTTTTTGTTTCTAATGGTAGCCTTCTTTAGGATGGGGTGGGGAGAGAGGGAGAAAAGAAAATAAAAAGTGCAAAGCAGAAAACAAAAGAAGGAAGCCTAGAAAAGCAGTGTATCTTTGAAAATGACCTTTAATACTTATTACATGGTTTTCCACAAAAAAGTAGACAGAGTGAAATGGAAATTTATGGTTTTACATTGAATCCCCTTTTTATGTTGTTCTGAGTACATGGAAATGTTCTTTTCCTGTCTTTTCGCATTTAAGTTCAAAATGAATAAAAATTTAAAAAAACTGCTCAGGTTGCTGACATTATTGTTAAAAACACAATCTCTTGGACAGAATCAGTCCCTTCTTCATGTTCTCTCCATACATTACATGTATATACTCATATGAACACATGCATATATTTTTATTGCACACATATCTCTCCTATATATATAGTGGACCATACTGGTTTCAAGTTTTAAAACCAACTTCGAATTTTTCATTTTACATTCAAATTGAACAAAATCATGTTTGAGCCTGTCATTCCTCTACACAATAAAGTCTAGTGACTCTCTGTATACTCTGGGTTTACATATTTTTTCATCCTTATGTCATCTTTTTAAATTTCTATTTTGTTTAAATTATATATATATATATATATATATATATATATATATAGTACAGTTATAATTTATGTATAAGGAAATATAAATATTTAGGGGTATAAGCTAAAACAATAGTGATGAGATGTAAAATATAGAGATTTTGGAGACCATTGGTCTAGATACATAGTTGGGCTGGCTCTCCTCAGTAATCCAGGCTTGGCCAAGATACAAACATGCGGAAGTAAGGGTATAATTTTCCCAGAACCCACTGAAGAGCTTGTGATTTATCAGCAAATTTGTTAATATCTTGAAGAAATCAAGTTACCTAAGCCTATGTGATATCATTCTATTTATAACATAAACCTTTATAAAATAGGAAAACAGAGGTGTTTTCCAATAAACACACATGTACATGTGCGTATACAGATGCCTGCATATATGGTATATATGTGTGTACATATTAATAAGGATAATATAATAACATTAGATATTGACACATGTAACATATGTTACATATATGTATGTATGTATGTATGTATGTGTGTGTGTGTGTGTATATATATATATATATACACACACACACACATTTTCCAGGCTCTCCTTAGTGCCTAACACAATTCTAGGCTTTTCCTCTTTCTTAGTATCATTAGGAACTATTGTTAAAAAATCACTTATTTATCAGGGTAAATTTTGGGGACACAAGGCTATTATATGCACCTTTCCATCTTACCCAAATCTTACCCCAGTGTATTAAATGTAAAGGATAGAAATTGGGACTAGATCTGTGATTTTATCATTATAAGGAACTCTCAAGTGAGGAAATTTCTCTGGTGATGCAGTGTGCACCTTCATCTGTAATATAAACTATTAAAGATCTGCCTAATATGATGAGAAGATAGGTGCCTTCCAGGGTCACGGCCAGTATCTGTTAGAGCTTAGACTTTAACCTAGATCTTTCTGACTCAGAGGTCCATGCTCTATATTCATTATTCCAGTGTGCATCTGTTACATAGTAAGTACTCGATTATGAATTGTGTTGAATAAAATATAAGAAAATATCCTACCCTCCATGAACTTGTAATCAGTTTGAAGAGTCTGGCCTTACATGTAAATTATAACAGTAATAATGATATAAAGTAGTATATACCATATGATGGATTAATGGTAAAGAAAATAAGAATGGTTTCAGAATAAATGAAATACAGAGCCAAAATAATTGGGGGAAGTTTCATTGAAAACTTGGGCAGTGACCAGTAGAACTAGAGTGACACATTGAAGGATGGGTAGAACTTAAGTTAGTAGGTGCTTGATAAATGTTGCTCTATTGATTGATTCATTTAATGATACAAAAACAATTCCAATAATTTTTCCCCATTCCTCCCTAGGCACCTGAGTTATTCTTTTCTGTATGCCTCCCACCCCCTATGGTAGAAGGGAGGATAAGGGTCATATTTATTCAATCATTACCAGAAAGCAATTAGTTATGAATTTCATGGCTTTGTTTTATTTTTTGCTTTTTCAAAAATATTTCATTTGTCCCCCTAAGTACTCCCAAACTCTCCAGTCTTTCAACTTTTTGATCCCTACAATCCATATTTGTATCTTCTTTCCTGTACTTAGAGACATGGTCAAATTATTGTCATTCTGTGAGATCCCCATCTATGTTGAATCCACTTCAGAGTTGAAGACTTTCTTGTTTTCAAAATTAGTGAAGGATATTATGCATGGATAAGCCCCAAAGTAACTTTATTTTATGGTTCTTATTTGAATTCCTTTTCTTCCCTACATCCTGGGGCTCCTTGTAGTCTCTGCTTTTAACATAATCATTGTAGACAGCAGATCTTTTTATCTATTGTCTAAAATAATCTTCCCACTGTTCTCTGCCTATTGATTCCCTTATTCTTTTAAAATCTCATTTTAAAATCAATTTTTCTGTCCTTGACATATTGCTCTTAATTGGAATTTAAAATACACATATATATTCCTTTCTTCAATTTCCCGTTATTTGACTTTTCAATTTAATGACTGTGAAGGAATTAAAATGCCTTTTCTTTTACTTTCTTCCCTGATAACTTCATACTTCTAGGCATATCATGATTTTTTTAAGACACTGAAACCAAAGCCATGTAAGTGTTTTTAAATGTGCTCCTTAGTTCTTGTAGCACTCTGATACAATTCTTTTCACTATTCTATGGGGCTCCTGGATGCTTGGATAGCTTTCTCATCTAGGTGCACTCCTTAATTTTACTCCAAGTACTACAAATCACATTTATATAGCATTTTAATGTTTATAAAAGGCTTTATCACAACCATCCCATGAAAGAAGTAATGGAGTTATTTTTGGTGCCATTTTATAATTGAATAAACTGAAGGTATGGGAAGTAAAATGAATTTCCTAAGTAGCTAAGTGGATAAAATAGAAAGAATAGCTTTGGGGGTTGAGCACCTGGGTTTGAATCCTTCATCCAACCCTCACAAATGTGAGTCTTCCTGACTCCAGACCCAGCACTCTATCTACTGTGCCACTTGGCGTCCCTATTTGAGAAGAGGAGATGTGAAACTTGACATCAGGTGAGAGGTTAGAGTTATGGTAAACAAATATGAGAATTGTTTGCAGAGGAATAATAATTGAATTCTTAGAATATGTAGTATGTGTAGGGAGTCAAGCATGACACATAAGTTGCAAGCTTGGATGCCTGAGAGGATGATGCTGTTCTCAACACTGATAAAGAAGTCTAGAAGAATGAAAATATAAGGGGTTCGGTTTTGTACATGCTTAGTTCAGAGATGCCTATGAGATATCAAGTTCAAGATGTTTAAAAGACAAGAGATATGATACTATATGTCAGGAGAGAGTTTATTGGTGTATGAATAGATCTGAGAATAATAGGAATTGAGATACCTGAACTCATGGAAGCAGATGAGATCACCATGTGAGATGGAGGGCTAGATTAGAGGACTCTGTGTTATTTTCCAGTACACATCTATGATCATAACCTCTGATTGAATCCACTTGACCATCATTCATTTCTGGACTGTTCTGGTCACAGTTATTTAGGTAAAGAATGACCTTTCTATAGCATGGCATCCTCAGAATGATAGAAAGAAAGGATTTGGTGTTGTACCCTTGGAAGATACTGTAGTGGTTTGACATTTTCTCTCCAGTTCATTTAATAGATGAGGAAACTGAAGCAAACAGGGTGAAGTGACTTGCCTAGGCTCACACAACTAGTAAGTGTCTGAGGCCGAATTTGAACTCAGGAAAATGAGTCTTCCTGACTTCAGGCCTAACTTTCTATCCAATATGCCACCTAGCTTCCCTAGAAAGAAAAAAATAAACAAACCCTAAGCTATGACCTCTGTTGTTACAATCAAAACACCCTCTTTTCTATGAAATATGGTTTCTGCATTGATTATTATTTCATACTCAACCCATGTACCACCATCCCTGCATTAAATCATTAAATGAAAGACTTAAGGTCTTCTTAGGGTGACTTGCAGTATAACCTTCACATGTTCAACACAGCCAAAGAGATTCCTGGGTCATAAGATACAGAATCTGATTATTAACACTCAATTTACAGGCCAGAAGATCTCACTGGAAATTGGCAGAAAAGTTTGCAGACTCTTTTTCCCTCACTCAATTGTATGGCCTGGTGATCAAAAATATATGAAATTTATGCGATATGATATCATATGACATGATATGACATGATATGATATGATATGATATGATATGATATGATATGATATGATATGATATGAAAAGGTATTTCACCATTCCTCACCATGATGGGCTTATCTCAGCTTATTTTTATACTTTCTAAGTTTGGATTATCAAGCTGAATAAACTTTGTTAAATAACCTAACCTCATATAGGCATTTTTGGTACTTTTACTATCTCATTGACTGAAAGGGCTATGACTCTGAGGAAAAGACAAGGATATTAATATTCAGTGTCCATATCCCAGAACTGGTAGAGGTTTTCCACCAATGATACCTTGATATGACAAGGTCCCATCTGGAAAAACATTGTGTATAAGGGGAGTCATAGTGAAATCATGAATCAGTGGGTATGACTAAGTTAGCAGCAAGTTACAGAATTTTTTTTCATGGGAGAATCTGCTATCCTTTCTATGCCCCCCCCCCAAATACCAGTGCCAACCGGAGTAGGGAACATAAAATCTGAAAACAAGCTCTTGAAGTTCAACAAAGAAATTTGAGCTCAATATTGTCACTGAATATCCGATGTAACTTCCTAATCTCTGAAAGATTCCCTCAGTTTTAAACTCTGACAGGAAATTGACTCATTTTGACCCCCAAGATATTTTTTATCTGTAGCCACACTGATAAGAGATCCAGGCTGGCATTCAAATTATCTTGATGATATTTTTGTCTTGAGACTTAGCCCTTCTTCCCAAGGCAAGGACAATTCTTGCCCTCCCATCCCTGCCATGCCTTCACACACTTCCCCAAGCCCCACCTGGGATTTTCTTAAAACATGAATACCCTCCTGGCTTAGTCTGAGGCAGTGAATGACATTTTCCTATCAAAGTTTTAGTCATTTGTACTTTAATGTAGCATTTTTCGTTTTAGATTAGAATCAGCATAAGAATAGCTGGTTCTCTTGCCATTTCCTACAGCTTTCAGTGGCTGAAATAATTTTGGAATTTCAAACTTTGAAAAAATGTTCTGCTTTTATTAAAGACTGACCTCCAGAGGATATTTGGATAGTTCAAATCCTCGCCAGTATTATATTGTATCTCTATTTCAACTTTATGGGCTAGTCCTAATTTGCTATTTTTCTCTCTTTTGGAGGTTATTTTTATTATTTTTATATCATCTGGATTTCCCCCTCTATCTTCTAAGCGTACTTCTAATTGAATGGACTTTAACCTGTATGTGTGTGTATTTATGGTGGATCCGTTTGGCTTTTGGGTGAAACCTAAGAGCCCCTCTATTGATTTCCATGTTTCTAGAACTCCATATAGGGAGTATATATTCTTGACATATAAGGTTTCTCCATCAACTCTTTTATATTTTACCATTTTCTTTTTGAGTAAATCAATAATACCATTGCCATATCTCAGTCATCAGTCATATCTAATTTTTTTATTGATAACAATGAGGTTACATTTTCCTCTGTAGAGGGCTTTGGACAGTTACTGCTGCTTTGAAATAGATACTGCTCCTGAGCTATAAACTCTGAGGGCAGTATGCAGTGTAACAGTTTAACTAGGTGGGATCAGGTAAATATAGTTATAAATAGTAAAATATAAATGCCTCAAATCATGTGCACCCTGTCTTGTCTTTTGTTCAAGAAAATCCTAGGCTGACAGAACACTCAGACATTGGGAACAAAAGCAAGCAAAACAGAGGGGTCATGGCACCTCTGACCATATGTGAACTTCCCTTTGCTCTACCTTTTGTGAGACTTGGAGCAGGGTGGGGGCGATGAGCCTTTCTGTCGGGGAACACAGGCAAGTGGAATCCATCTGCTGACTGCAACTATTTTCTGTCTGATCTTGTAACATGTATCTCAAGCCTGACAATTATATACTCAACGGCTAAGTAAAAGTGTATAAGCATATGTATGTGTGCATATACATGTATATATGCATACATGTTCATATTTATAATTATCTACAACTTGTATTGCTTTGCTTTGCTTTGCATTGCTTTCATATTTCATCATTTTGATTCCTAAGTAAACTCTATAGGCTTTCTTACTTTTTCTTGTTCCAATCATTTTTTTTTGCATTATGATCTCTCATTCCCTCAGAGTCACAACCTACAAGCCATTCTCTACTCCTCACTGTCTCTTACTCTCCATATCCAATCCTTTACCTGACAGTTTCCCCGTTGCAATATCTCTCAAATATAGCCCCTTTTCTCCTCTGGCACTGTTAACATTCTACTGAAGATCCTTGTCATCTCATGACTGGACTACTGCAATAGCCTGCTGGGAGAAGGGGGGAGGGGTCTGCCTGCCTCAAGTCTTTCTCCATTAGAAGCCATCTGCCATTCAGCTGCCAGAGATATTCCTAAAGCACATATCCAACCATGTCACCTCCTTCCTTCTTCTACAATGAACTCAGGTGGCTCATTATCACCTTAAGGATCTAATACAAAATTCTCTGTTTGGCATTTAAAGATCTTCGTAAGTTAGCTGCTCTTACATTTCCAATCATTCTGTATCTTACTCCCTGACATGACCTCTAAATCCAAGACACTGGCCTCCTGGCTCTTCCACCAACAAAATATTTCCCATGTCAGAAATGTTCTCCTTCCTCAAATCCACCTACTGACTTCCCTGGCATTCTTCAAGTCCTAATTAAAATTTCATTTTCTACAAGTAGCCTTTCCCGACTGATCTTAGTTTTAACACCTTACCTCTATTAATTATTTCCTATTTATCTGGTAGGGGTGTATGGGTGTTTAAGAAGGACTAACACCTTTGGTATGAGGGCTTCCCAAGTCCTTTTCATGGCTGATCATCCACCTTTGATGTTTACCTGGCACTCAACTCTCCTCTATGGCTCTAAGAAGTTGTAGCATGAGCAGGGGCTAGAGCCTACTAAACCATTTCATCAGACAGGCTAAACCAGGTTGGGGGTAACCAATGGACCACAAATACAGTGATGAGTTTAGGCATTCACTATTCTAAGCATGTGGAGATCTACTCTGGTGGAATGGGTTGATGAGAAAAAATTCTTCCAATAGTCATGAAGGTGACTGAAGCAGGTACTGTGGGGTGCTTAGAGTTTTGTCATATATTGAAGATTTCAAGGTCATTCACTGCATCCCAGACCATTGCCAGATATCTTGATTTTTCACTTGCCACTGGACTTTGATGATTCTGGAGGAGAGAGTGAGGCTGATGACTTCACACAAATTTGCCCCACTTAAATCCAGTTCACACATGAGTCAAGACATCACACTGTGGTTCACACTGGTTCTCTTCAAAAATGAAGGACAAACAACAACAACACTTTATCCTATACGTAGCTTGCTTTGTATATATTTGTTTCATGTTATTTCTCCATTAGACTGTAAGCTCCTGAGGGCAAGAACTGTCTTTTGCCTTTTTTTTTTTGGTATTTTCTGCTCTTAGCCAAGCGTTTTACACACAGCAAGTGCTTACTAAATGCTTTTTGATTGATTGACTGATTTCATTATGACCTCTCCACTTTATTTCTGTGAGATATTTGAGAACATGAGAATTAATGATAAATCTCTTCATGGCTATCTTTTCTTGTGAATTACAGAGCATCTCCACAAATTTTCCCCCTTCTTTCATAGATGCTATTTCATGGTACCCATAGTGACAATTATAAGTAGATAGTTTCTCTATCTAATTTCTAGATTTAGGTTTAAAACTGATTGGATTGACAAGGTTCTAGGAAAATATTGTCTTCATCCTGGACAAGAGATCATCAATCTTATATGTTCAGTCTTTGTCCAGAAATCTGAATCCTATTTTCTGATCCTGTCTTGGTAGGTTACTGTTCTCTTCTCATACCCTTCTTTTTCTTGTAAATTCCTTGTCTTTTGTTGGCAGCATTAATAAAAAAAATACCCTTACCCCTTACCTGAGGGTTTTATCAGAGACACTGGCTGTAAAAATTATTTCCCAGCTTTCTGCTTCCCATCTAATCTTGGTTGCATGGACTTTGTGCAAAAGCTTCAATTTAATGTAATCAAAATCATTCATTTTGCATTACATTATGTTCTCTGTCTCTTCTTTGGTCATAAACTATTCTGTTTTCCATAAATTTGACAGGTAAACTAATCTTTGGTCTCCTAATATGCTTATAGTATCACCCTTCATGTACTCATTTTGACCTTGTCTTGATATGCTGTATAAGATGTTGGTCTAAGAAGATGGCAGCTGGAAAGCAGGGACTTGCTTAAGATCTCTCCCAGGTCCATTCAAACACCTGTAAAAATGGCTCTGAACAAAAAACTAGAACTGCAGAACGCACAAAATAGCAGAGGGAAGCAGGGATCCAGCCCAGGATAGCCTGGATGATCCCTGGGAAGAGTCTATCACAAGGAGCTGGGAGCAGAGCAGAGCAGAGTCCAGGGTTGGGCTGCGCCAGGACCAACCAGACTGGGAGCCAGGCAGAACAGGCCATAGCACCTAGAATTATTGAGCTGTGGCAGTTACCAGACTTCTCAATCCACAATCACCCAAGACAACAGAGCAGGTTAGTGGGAATAGCTGCTGGGACTGAGTGAAAGGAGTTTGTGGATTGGCCAACATCCTGGGAGCAGAAGGGGTGGTGCAGCTCTAAGGCAGCTTCCGGAGCTACTGCTGCAGGTGCTTCTGGCACCAGGTCCACCTGGTGGGAGGAATTAAGCAGCATATTAGAGCAGGAGTGCAAAGCCTGCTTTACCCTGCCTGGATCTGGGCTGCAATGCTGGTTGGCAGTTCTTGGGGGAGGAGGAGCACTGGGGTGGCACAGCTTGTTGTGTAGAAGTAGCTCTCAAAAAAGCAGCACAGGCCCTCAAGCTTGGGACAAAGTATTCTCTACTCTAAAAGCAGTCATGCCCCATGAAAAACTCAAGGGTCAAGTAGTTGGCTGGGAACATGGCCAGGCAGTGAAAACAGATTCAGACTGAGACTTTGTAATCTTTCTTTGGTGACAAAGAAGATAAAAACATAAAGCCAGAAGAAGTCAACAAAGTCAAAGAGCCTACATCAAAAGCCTCTAAGAAAAACATGAATTGGTCTCAAGCCATGGAAGAGCTCAAAAAGGACTGTGAAAAGCAAGTTAGAGAAGTAGAGGAAAAATTTAGAAGACAAATGAGAGTGATGCAAGAATACCATTCAAAACAAATCAATGCCTTGCTAAAGAACACCCCCCAAAATACTGAAAAAAACAACTTACAAAATAGACTCAAATAATAAAATAAACTCAAATGGCAAAAGAGCTCCAAAAAGCCAATGAGGAGAAGAATGCCTTGAAAGGCACAATTTGCCAAATGGAAAAGGAGGTCCAAAAGACCACTGAAGAAATTACTACCTTAAAAATTAGATTGGAGCAAGTGGAAGCTAATGGCTTTATGAGAAATAAAGATATTATAAAATATAAACAAAGGAATGAAAAAATGGATGAAAATGTGAAATATCTCATTGGCAAAACCACTGACCCAGAAAATAGATCCAAGAGAGATAATTTAAAAATTATTGGACTACCTGAAGGCCATGATCAAAAAAAGAGCCTAACTATCATGTTTCAAGAAATTATCAAGGAGAAAATACTGCAAGCAGCCAGAAAGAAACAATTTGAGTATTGTGGAAACAGAATCAGGATAATACAAGATCTAGCAGCTTCTACATTAAGGGACTGAAGGGCTTGGAATATGATATTCCAGAGGTTAAGAATCACCTACCAGCAAAAGCGAGTGTAATGCTCCAAGGAAAAATATGGATTTTCAATAAAATAGAGGACTTTCAAGCTTTCTCAGTGAAAAGACCAGAGCTGAGTAGAAAATTTGACTTTCAAACACAAGAATCAAGAGAAGCATGAAAAGGTAAACAAGAAAAAGAAATCATAAGGGACTTACTGAAGTTGAACTTTTTTGTGTACATTCCTATGTGGAAAGATGATGTGTGCAATTCATGAGACCACAGTATCAGGGTAGCTGAAGGGAATATGCATACATACATACATACGTACATATAAATACATATATTATATGTATATATACATATATAATATGTGTATATATACCTATATATGTATATGTATTCATATATATGTATATATATACACACACAGAGGGCATAAGGTGAGTTGAATATGAAGGGATGATATCCTAAAAAAAACAAATTAAGGGATGAAAGAGGAACATATTGAGAGAGGGAGAAAGGGAGAGATAGAATGGGGTAAATTTTTGAACATAAAAGTGGCAAGAAAAGCACTTCTCTTGGAAGGGAAGAGGGGGCAATTGAGGGGGAATGATTGAAGCTCACTCTCATCAGATTTGATTTGATGAGGGAATAACATCCACACTCAATTGTGTATCTTGACCCACAGGAAAGGAGGAAGGGAATAAAAGGGGGGGGGGGTGATAGAAGCAAGGGCAGTTAAGGGGAGGAGGTAATCAAAAGCAAACACTTTCAAAAAGGGACAGGATCAAGGGAGAAAAATGAATAAAGGTGGTCAGGATAGGAGGGAGCAAAATATAGTTAGTCTTTCACAATGTGAGTATTGTGGAAGAGTTTTGCATAATGATCCACATGTGACTTATGTTGAATTGCTTGCCTTCTTAGGGAGGGTGGGTGGAGAAGGAAGAGGGGAGAGATCTTGAAAATCAAAGTTTCAAAAGCAGATGTTCAAAAAAAAAGTTGTTTTTTGCATGCAACTGTGAAATAAGTTATACAGGCAATGGGGTATAGAAATATATCTTGCCCTACAAGAAAGTAAGGGAAAATGTGATGGGGGGGGAGTGGGGTGACAAAAGGGAGGGTTGACTGTCAAAAGCAGCAATTGGAATATATGCCACATTGGAGTGGGGTTGATGGCAGAAATGGGGGGAAAATTTGTAATTCAAAATCTTGTGGAAATCAAAGAATGGGAATCTGAGTGAGTGCCCATTGATTGGAGAATGGTTGATCAAGTTATATTATATAAGTGTGACAGATGGCATTGTGCTATCAGGATCCAGATTCCATTCCTAATGAGGAAACATGTCACCTGTTAGAGAGGTGAAGAAACTCAGAAAGAGACAATTTTTTTTTTGGATTGACCAATATAAAATTTTGTTTTGATTGACTGTTTATGTTTATAATGGATTTCATTTTCTTGTGTTCTCAGATGGGTGAGCAGATGAGAAGGTGGATTTCGGTTGATTAAGAAAATAAAACCTCTTTAAAAAAATTCTAACATGTTGAATTTAACATAAAAATTATTTTAAAGCAAGAGAGATGAAATGGAGATTCACAGTTTCATATGCCATCCTCTTTTGTGTTCTGATATGTATAGGAAAATGTTCTGAAATCCAGAATTTTTAAAGCAAATAAGATTATACTTTCATGATGCTTTTTAAAGAATTAGGCAGTTTGAAAATAATAGACCTAATTAAATAATTTGGTATAAACTAGATTAGCAGGAGTTAAATAATTATAGCCAGGAAACCTCTTTCAATTTCTTTTTTTATTATTTTATTTTTTAAATTTAATTTATTTATTTAACATATTTAGTTTTCAGCATTGTTTTTCACAAGAGTTTGAATTACAAATTTTCTCCCGATTTCTACCCTCCCCCCACTCCAAGATGATGTATATTGTCGTTTCCCTGTTCCCAGTCAGCCTTCCCTTCTGTCACCCACTCCCCCCCATCCCCTTTCCCCTTCCTTTCTTGTAGGGCAAGATAAATTTCTACACCCCATTGCCTGTGTATCTTATTTTCTAGTTGCATGCAAAAACATTTTTTGTTGTTTTTGAACATCTGTTTTTAAAATTTTGAGTTCCAAATTCTCCCCCCTCCTCCCTTCCCACCCACCCTCCCTAAGAAGTCAAGCAATTCAACACAGGCCACATGTGTATCATTGTGTATAACCCTTCCACAATACTCATGTTGTGAAAGACTCACTGTATTTTGCTCCTTCCAAACCCAACCCCGTTTGTTGAATTTTCTCCCTTGACCCTGTCCCCTTTCAAAAGTGTTTGTTTTTGATTACCTTCACCACCATCTGCCCTACCCTCCATCATCCCCCCACTTTTTTTTCTTCTTCCCTCTTCTTTCCTGTGTGGTAAGATACCAAATTGAGTGTGTATGGTATTCCCTCCTCAGGCCAAATCTGATGAGAGCAAGATTCACTCATTCCCCACTCACCTGACCTCTCCCTTCCTCCCCCAGAACTGCTTCCTCTTGCCACGTTTATGTGAGATAATCCACCCCATTCTATCTCTCCCTATCTCCCTCTCTCAATATATTCCTCTCTCATCCCTTAATTTGATTTTATTTCTTTTAGGTATCTTCCTTTCATCTTCAACCCACCCTGTGCCCCCTCTCTCTCTCTCTCTCTCTCTCTCTCTCTCTCTCTCTCTCTCTCTCTCTCTCTGTCTCTCTCTCTCTGTATATATATATATATATATATATATATATATATATATATATATATACACATATAACCAAACATATATACATACATACACATTCACACACACACACACACACATGCACACACACACACACACACACACACACATATATAAATACATAAACACATATATACATATGCATATTCCCTTCAGCTACCCTAATACTAAGGTCTCATGAA
The DNA here is from genome assembly GCF_011100635.1 of Trichosurus vulpecula. Lineage (NCBI taxonomy): Eukaryota > Metazoa > Chordata > Mammalia > Diprotodontia > Phalangeridae > Trichosurus > Trichosurus vulpecula. The sequence goes on along the minus strand of NC_050573.1, from coordinate 128,055,094 downwards.
TCACACACGTGATCTTTCTATATAGGAATGTAAACAAAACAGTTCAAGTTTAGTAAGTCCCTTATGATTTCTCTTTCTTGTTTACGTCTTCATGCTTCTCTTGATTCTTATGTTTGAAAGTCAAATTTTCTATTCACCTCTGGTCTTTTCACTAAGAAAGCTTGAAAGTCCTCTATTTTATTAAAAATCCATATTTTGGCTTGGAGCATGAGACTCAGTTTTGCTGGGTAGGTGATTCTAGGTATTAATCCTAGCTCCAATGACCTCCAGAATATCGTATTCCAAGCCCTTCGATCTCTTAATGTAGAAGCTGCCAGATCTTGGGTTATTCTGATTTTGTTTCCACAATACTCAAATTGTTTCTTTCTGGCTGCTTGCAGTATTTTCTCCTTGATCTGGGAGCTCTGGAATTTGGTGACAATATTCCTAGGAGATTTCTTTTTGGGATCTATTTGAGGAGGTGATCAATGGATTCTTTCAATTTCCATTTTGCCCTGTGGCTCTAGAATATCAGGGCAGTTCTCCTTGATAATTTCTTAAAAGATGATATCTAGGCTCTTTTTTTGATCATGGCCTTCAGGTAGTCCAATAATTTTTAAATTCTCTCTCCTGGATCTATTTTCCAGGTCACTGGTTTTTCCAATTAGATATTTCACATTGTCTTCCATTTTTTCATTTCTTTGGTTTTGTTTTATAATGTCTTGATTTCTCATAAAGTCACTAGCTTCCACTTGCTCCAAGCTAATTTTTAAGGTAGTATTTTCTTCAGTAGTCTGTTGGACCTCCTTTTCCATTTGGCTAATTCTGCCTTTCAAGGCATTCTTGTCCTCATTGGCTTTTTGGAGCTCTTTTGCCATTTGAGTTAGTCTGTTTTTTAAGGTGTTGTTTTCTTCAGTGTATTTTTCATAGTTTTCTCGCATCCTTCTCATTTCTCTTCCAAATTTTTCCTCTACTTCTGTAACTTGCTTTTCCAAATCCTTTTTGAGCTCTTCCATGGCTTGGGACCAGTTCATGTTTTTCTTGGAGGCTTTTGTTGTAGGCTCTTTGACTTTATTAACTTCTTCTGTCTGTATGCTTTGGTCCTCTTTGTCACCAAAGAAAGAATCCAAAGTCTGAGACTGAATCTGGGTGTGTTTTCACTGCCTGGCCATATTCCCAACCAACTAACTTGACCCTTGAGTTTTTCAGTGGGGTATGACTGCTTGTAGACTAGAGAGTTCTATGTTCCATGTTTGGTGCGGAGGTGCCAGCTCTGCCACACCAGCACTCCATCTTCCCCAAGAGCCCCCAACCTGGACTGGGCTTAAATCTTCAGCAGGCTGTGCACTCCTGCTCTGAGCTGCCACTTAATTCCTCCCACCAGGTGGGCCTGGGGCCGGAAGCAACTGCAGCTGTAGCTGCCCCACCTCCACTGCCCCCGGGGCTGGTAGCCAAACCACAAACTCCTTCCACTCCTGCAGCTTTTCCCCCTAACCCTCTCTGTTGTCTTTGGTGTTTGTGGGTTGAGAGGTCTGGCAACTGCCGCAGTTCACTGATTCAGGGTGCTAAGGCATGCTCCACCTGGCTCCTGGTCTGGTTGGTCCGTGCCACTCACCCTGGGCTCTGCTCCACTCCGTTCCCAGCTCCCAGCTCCGAGCTCTGTGTGGGATAGACCTCACCCAGAGACCATCCAGGCTGTCTTGGGCTGGACTCCTGCTTCCCTCTGCTGTTTTTGTTGGTTTTGCCATTCTAGAATTGGTTCAGAGCCATTTTTTATGGGTTTTTGGAGGGACTTGGCAGGGAGCTCACACTAGTCTCTGGTTTCCTGCTGCCATCTTGGCTCCACCCCCGGAATCTCCCCCTCTTTCAATTTCAATTGAAGTCCATTTAAATGAAATAATACATATTTAAAAAATATTTTAAAAATATCACTTTATATGTTTCAGTGTTTGCAATGTGCCTTTATATTATTTTCAATTCAGTTTTTAAAAAATTAGTTTGTATGCACTTTATTGGAGTTTATATATGTGCATGTGTGTATCATTCTATTCATATTTTTAATTAAGAACAGGAAACACAAAACTAGTCAACAAATACGACAAAGAGTTTTTAAAATGCAAAAAAAAGATGTTGGTCTAAGCCTAGTCTTTTAGATGGTGTTTTTTAATCCAATCTGTGTAATATTAATGTGACTGAAGATTTTCTCCACCCATTCAATAGGCATCAGGTGGGCCTAGTTGGGAAAGCCTTGTTATATCTTTGTTTGTAAGTAGGCCTAAAGCCCTTAGTTACTAGGTGCTAAGCCAATGTGGGTGTGAAGCCCTCAGCACCACAAAGGGAATTGCTAAGACCAGAGACAATGGTATGTGAACTGTGTTGTAGTCAGTCATGAATTCAGCAGAGACCTGGGTTCTAGCTAATCAGATTCTGTTAAAGAGGAGAGCCCAGAATTGGAGAGGAGCAGAACTGAAGAGGAAGAGAATTGAAGAGGAACAGAACTGAGAACAGCAGAACTGAGAGGAAGACAGTGAGGCAGCAGACATCAAGAGGGCACTGAAGAACAGATATTGGGTGAACCAGCATCAGCAGAGCAACAGAAAAGAGTGCTGAGTATAGAGTTAGGATTAATGAGTGATTGTTTACAGGAAGACCCTAGCAGGAGGAAAGGTTACAGGATGACTTGGCTCCTTGACGAAATACTGTGTTATAATTTCCTTATTACTACATTGAGGTGGGCTTACTGGTTTTAGAATATAATTGCTACTATACCGAATTGGGGTATTGGTTCTTGGATTTGATCCTTCGGAGTCTAATTAAATGTTATACTTCTTCTGCCTGCTACATAGAGACTTTTTCAAACTTCGCAATTACTGAACCATTCAGGCATGTTTATGGTCGTCCTCGAGGTCATGAATCTTTCTTTAATCATACAATCTGTTATCCACTTCTGTTTATGGGAGAGTTCAGTTATGATTAGTCTTATATGTTCCCTTGCCCATTTATACTTTTCTCTCTCCTTTCTTCCTTTCCATCCTCAACAGTGTTTTGCTTCTGACCATCACCTCCCTCAGTCTCTCCTCCCTTCTATCAGCCCCTCTCCCTTTTCTTTCCCCTTAACCTTACTACTTCTTCCTTCCCTTCTGCCCTGCCTTCTATCCACTCCTTCCTTTTTCTTTCCCCTTCTCCTCTTCTTTATCTATACAGTAAGATAGAATTCTATAACCAATTGAATGTGTATGTTATTCCCTCTTTTAGTCAAATCTGATGAGAATAAGGTTCAAACATTTCTTGCTGCCATTCTTTTTCTCCTGTACTGTGATAAGTCTTTGTGGTATTTCATGTGGTGTAATTTACCTAATTCATCCTCCCCCTTTCCTCTCTTACCAGGACAATCCTTTTTATACCCCTTAATTAATTTTTTTTATCATCACATCAAAGTCAACTTATACCCACAACCTCGGTCTATGTATACATCTTTCAAATGTCATAATAAAGATGCACTTCTCAAGAGTTACAAGTATCATCTTTCCATGTAGGAAGATGAACAGTTTAACCTTATTGAATAACATGCATTTTTTTTCTTTTTGTTCACCTTTTTGTGCTTTTCTTGAGTCTTGCATTTGAAGATTTGATTTTCTGTTTAACTCTATTTTTTTTCATCAGGAATGATTGGAAGTCCCCAAGTTCATTGAATAACCATCTCCTCCCTTGAAAGATTGTGCTCAGTTTTGCTGGATAGTTGATTGTTGGTTAGAATGCAAGCTACTTTAACCTTCTGGAACATCATATTCCAAGCCCTCTTATCCTTTATTCTATACGCTCTAGGTCCTGCATAGTCGTGATTGTGGTTTTATGGTATTTAAATTGTTCCTTTCTGACTGCTTGCAGTATTTTAAAATTGACCTGATAATTCTGGAATTTGTCTAAGATTTTCCTTGAAATTTTCATTTTGGGATCTCTTTCAGGAGATGATTAGTAGATTCTTTCAATGACTATTTTGTTTTCTGGTTCTAGGATATCAGGGCAGGTTTCTTGATAATTTCTTGAAAGATGCTGTCCATGCTCTTTCTTTGATCATAGCTTTTAGGTAGACCAATACTTCTTAACATATCTTTTCTGGATATATTTTTCAGATCAGTTGTTTTTCCAATGAGGTATTTTACGTTTTCTTCTTCTTTTTTCTTCTTTTGACTTTGTTTGCCTGATTATTGATGTCTCACAGAGTCATCACTAGTTTGTACTTGCCCAATTCCAATTTTTAAGAAATTATTATCTTCAGTTAGCTCTTGAACCGTCTTTTCCATTTAGCTAATTCTACTTTTTTAAAAAATTTATTTATTTAACATATTTGGTTTTCAGCATTGATTTTCACAAAAGTTTGAATTACAACATTTCTCCCCATTTCTACCCTCCCCCCCACTCCAAGATGGCATATATTCTGGTTGTCCTGTTCCCCAGTCAGCCCTCCCCTCTATCACCCCCCTCCCCTCTCATCCCCTTTTCCCTTCCTTTCTTGTAGGGCAAGATAAATTTCTACGCCCCGTTGCCTGTGTATCTTATTTTTTAGTTGCATGCAAAAACTTTTTTTTTTTGTTTTTCAACATCTGTTTTTAAAACTTTGAGTTCCAAATTCCCTTCCCTCTTCCCTTCCCACCCACCCTCCCTAAGAAGTCGAGCACTTCAACCTAGGCCATGCATGTATCATTATGTATAACCCTTCCACAATACTCATGTTGTGAAAGGCTAACTACATTTTGCTCCTTCCCAACCCATCCCGCTTTATTGAATTTTCTCCCTTGACCCTGTCCCCTTTCCAAAGTGTTTGTTTTGATTACCTCCACCCCCATCTGCCCTCCCCTCCATCATCCCCCCCTTTTATTTTTTTATCTTCCTCCCTCTTCTTTTCTGTGGGGTAAGATACCCAACTGAGTATGTATGGTATTCCCTCCTCAGGCTGAATCTGATGAGAGCAAGGTTCATTCATTCCCCCCTCACCTGCCCTCTCCCCTCCTCCCACAGAACTGCTTTCTCTTGCCACCTTTATGTGAGATAATCGACCCCATCCTATCTTCCTATCTCTCCCTACCTCCCTCTCTCAGTATGTTGCTCTCTCATCCCTTAATTTCATTTTATTTCTTTTAGATATCTTCCCTTCATCTTCAACTCACCCTGTGTCTGCTCTCTCTCTTTTACATATATATATATATATATATATACATATATAAACACACACACACACATATATATCTACATACACACGTATATATATACACATAGATACATACATACATACACATTCACTTATGTATATATACATAAACATATATGTATATATATGCATATTCCCTTCAACTACCCTAATACTGAGGTCTCATGCATCATACACATCATCTTTCCATGTAGGAATGTAAACAAAACAGTTCAACTTTAGTAAGTCCCTTGCAATTTCCGTTTCTTGATTACCTTTTCATGCTTCTCTTGATTCTTGTGTTTGAAAGTCAAATTTTCTATTCAGTTCTGGTCTTTTCACCGAGAAAGCTTGAAAGTCCTCTATTTTATTGAAAATCCATATTTTGCCTTGGAACATGATACTCAGTTTTGCTGGGTAGGTGATTCTAGGTTTTGATCCTAGCTCCATTGACCTCCAGCATATCGCATTCCAAGCCCTTCGATCTCTTAATGTAGAAGCTGCCAGATCTTAGGTTATTCTGATTGGGTTTCCACAATACTCAAATTGTTTCTTTCTGGCTGCTTGCAGTATTTTCTCCTTGATCTGGGAGCTCTGGAATTTGGCGACAATATTCCTAGGAGATTTCTTTTTGGGATCTATTTGAGGAGGTGATCAATGGACTCTTTCAATTTCTATTTTGCCCTGTGGCTCTAGAATATCAGGGCAGTTCTCCTTGATAATTTTTTGAAAGATGGTATCTAGGTTCTTTTTTTGATCATGGCTTTCAGGTAGTCCAATAATTTTTAAATTCTCTCTCCTGGATCTATTTTCCAGGTCACTGGTTTTTCCAATGAGATATTTCACATTGTCTTCCATTTTTTCATTCCTTTGGTTCTGTTTTATAATATCCTGATTTCTCATAAAGTCACTAGCTTCCACTTGCTGCAATCTAATTTTTAAAGTAGTATTTTCTTCAGTGGTCTTTTGGACCTCCTTTTCCATTTGGTTAATTCTGCCTTTCAAGGCATTCTTGTCCTCATTGGCTTTTTGGAGCTCTTTTGCCATTTGAGTTAGTCTGTTTTTTAAGGTGTTGTTTTCTTCAGTGTATTTTTCAGTATTTTTTTTGGGTCTCCTTTAGCAAGTCATTGACTTGTTTTTCATGGTTTTCTCACATCCTTCTCATTTCTCTTCCCAATTTTTCCTCTACTTCTCTAACTTGCTTTTCCAACTCCTTTTTGAGCTCTTCCATAGCCTGGGACCAGTTCCTGTTTTTCTTGGAGGTTTCTGTTGTAGGCTCTTTGACTTTATTAATTTCTTCTGTCTGTATGTTTTGGTCTTCTTTGTCAGCAAAGAAAGAATGCAAAGTCTGAGACTGAATCTCGGTGCGTTTTCATTGCCTGGCCATATTCCCAGCCAACTAACTTGACCTTTGAGTTTTTCAGTGGGGTACAACTGCTTGTAGATTACGGAGTTCTGTGTTCCACGTTTGGGGGGGAGGTGCCAGCTCTGCCATACCAGCACTGTTCCTTCCCCAACCCCCAACCCGAACTGGGCTTACATCTTCGGCAGGCTGTGCACCCCTGCTCTGATCCACCACTTAATTCCTCCCACCAGGTGGGCCTGGAGCCGGAAGTAACAACAGCTGTAGCTGCCCCACCTCCGCTGCCCCCGGGGCTGGAAGCGGAATGGTGAACTCCTTCCACTCCCGCAGCTTTTCCCACTAACCTTCCCTGCAGTCTGTGGTGTTTGTGGGTTGAGAAGTCTCCTAGCTGCTGCAGCTCACATATTCAGGGCGCTAGGGCCCCCTCCACCCGGCTTCTGGTCTGGATGGTCCACGCCGCTCAGGCTGGGCTCTGCTCCACTCCGTTCCCAGCTCCCAGCTCCGAGCTCCGTGTGGGATAAACCTCACCCAGAGACCATCCAGGCTGTCCTGGGCTGGAGCCCTGCTTCCCTCTGCTGTTTTGTGGGTTCTGCCATTCTAGAATTGGTTCAGAGCCATTTTTTATAAGTTTTTGGAGGGTCTCGGTAGGGAGCTCACATTATTCCCTGCTTACCAGCCACCATCTTGGCTCCTCCCCCCCAATTCTACTTTTTAAGGAGATATTTTCTGTAGTTTATTTTTGTCCTTCCTTCTCCAAGCTGTTGACTCTTTCTTGTATACCTCTCATTACTTTCCCCAATTTTTCTTCTGCCTCACTTCTTTGACTTTTAAAATTCTTGAGCTCTTCTGAGAAGGCTTTTTGAGCTTGAGACCATTGATATTCCACTTTGAAGTTTTGTATGTAGATGTATTGACAGCGTTGTCTTCTTCTGAATTTGTTTTGTTCTTCCCTGTCATCCACAGAAGCTCTCTATGATGAAACATCATTTTACTTCTTGCTAATTTTTTGCCTATTTCTTGGCTTTTAAAGTTGTGCTCTCCTGTTGGAGCACATAGGGACACTATCCCAAGTTTCTTGTGCTGGAGACCAGGAGCCTGGTCATTGATTTTCTGTGCTGCAGATTCAGGTGCTGGCAGCTGGAAGCTGTAGGGGTCTGGCAGCTTAGTTGTTCCTAAGCTGGGCTCCTAGTAGTTGTGTCTTATGTGTGCTGGGGCCAGGTGGGGTTTTTCTGTGTTTCCCTGGGTCTACACTGAAGAACTGAGATCTGGCCACTGGAAGACACCTGACCATCTAGGTATATGCCAAAGTACATAGTGGTTCTCTGAGCTTGAGTATGCTGGTTCCCCTGACTGTGCTAAGGCACATGTGGGGTCCTGCTGTTGGTGTTTGCTTGCTATATCACCCTGGAGATCAGGATCTCCCACTGGTTTGTTGCAGCAGGGCTTGCTGCTAGCTTGTTGGGATGCTTCCCATCCTGGACTGTGCCATCCTTTTACCTGAGTGATAGGGACTTTTTTTGCTGATCCTACAAGTCTTCTGGAGTAAAAGACTGCTCCACTACATCCTTCTTCTGACTCTACTGTTCAGGATTTCTTTGGGGATGCAATTTTCTGGTTGTTTGGTGGTTCTGAGGTAAATATGAGAGATGGACAGCAATTTAATTCTTACTCCCCCATATTGGCTCCTGGAAGTCTGCACTCTTTTGTTGAGTTCTAGCAGGAATTTGGACTCCTTGCCCTGAGTTTCAGTTCATTTTATGATACAACATTTAAGTAAGCTTTCACTTTATCTTGCCCCTAATCTATCCACCATACTTCTTCCTTATCAACTCTAAATCATACTTCCCCTTTTCAAGATTCACTTCCTCATCTGTATTATCTTTCCTCATTAAAAAATAAGCTTTGCATTTGTGTATGTTACTAACAAAGCAAGAAATAGAAAGATAAATTTCATTTAAAGTAGCTTTAGATAATACAAAATATTTGTGAGTCTACCTGCCAAAGCAAACCCAGGAACTATATCAACAGAATTACAAAACACTTATCACACAAGTAAAGTCAGACCTAAAGAACTGGAAAGGAAAAAAAAAATCTGTTGCTCATGGGTAGGTTGAGTTTATACAACAAAAGTGACAATTCTACCTAAATCAATTTATTTATTCAGTGTACCAAAAATTATTTTATAGTGCTACAAATTAAAAATAATCAAATTCATCTGGAAGAACAAAAGGTACAGGATATCAAGAGAATAAATGAAAAGAAACATAAGGGAAGGCAACCTAGCCATACCACATTTAAAACTTTATTATAAGGCAGCCATTATCAAAAATATTTGGTCCTATCTAAGAAATAGAGTGGTGGATCAGTGGAATAGGCTAGGTACAGAAGACATAGTAGTCAATGACTATAGCAATTTACCGCTTGATAAACCCAAAGATTCTAGCTTCTGGGATAAGAACTCACTATTTGACAGAAAACAGAGGGGCAAAGCTAGAAAACCATATGGCAGAAAGTAGGCATAGATCCACATCTTACGCAGTATACCAAAATAAGGTTAAAATGGATGTGTGATTTAGATACAAAAAGTTAAACTATAACCAAATTAGGACAGCAATAAATATCTTACATGTTAAATCTTTGGAGAAGGGAAGAATTTATAACCAAAGAGGAGATAGAGAACATCATGAAATTCAAAAGAGATAATTTTGATTGCATTAAATTAAAAAGTTTTGTACAAACACAGTCAATTCAACCAAGATTAGATGGGAAGCAGAAAGCTGTGAAACAATTTTACAGTCAGCGTCTCAATAAAGGTCTCATTTCTAAAATGTATAGAGAACAGAGTCAAATGTATAAGAACAAAATTCATTTCCCAATTGATAAATAGTTAAAGGATATGAACAGGTAGTTTTCAGAGGAAGAAATTAAAGCTATCTATAGTCATGAAAAGATGCTCTAAATAATTATTGATTAGAGAAATGCAAATGAAAACAACTCTGAGGTACCACTTCACACCTATCAGATTGGCTAGTACGACAAAAACAAGAAAATGATAAATGTTTCACAAAATGTGGGAAAATTGGAACACTAAGGCAATGTTGGTGGAGTTGTGAATTGATCCAACCACTCTAAAGAACAATTTGGAGCTATGCCCAAAGGCCTATAAAACTGTGAATACTTTTTGATCCAGCAATACCACTTCTATGTCTGCATCCAAAAGAGATCATAAGAAAGGGCAAAAGACCACATGTACAAAAATATTAATAGCAGATCTTTTTGTGGTGGCAAAAAACTTGAAATTGAGGGGATGCTCATTAATTGTGGAATGGCTGAAGAAGTTTTGTTATATGAACGACTATTTTTCCATGTGAAATGGTGAGGAGGCAGATGTCAGAAAACCTGGAAAACCTGGAAAGACTTGCCTGAATTTGATTTTGAATGAAGTGAACAGAACCAAGAGAATATTGTACATAGTAACAGTAACATTGTTTGATGACTGGGGCAGCTAGGTGGTGCGTATTTAGATAAGAGAAATTGGCTTTTGATTTTTCATATTTCATGTACTCTAATACATGACACCAGTAGGGTGCTGTCCATAGAGTTAGAACCCAAAAAATGACTGTCTGTAACCAGAATGGCCTTTGTTTTCTTTGAATGACTCAACTTACCTCATTGAGCCTCTGGATGCTGTGGCTTGCTCTTCTGGGGCAGGAAGCCCAGAGAGCATGTCAGGAAGCAGAAAACTTCCTGTGTGATGAGTCATCGGGCTGGCTGAGGGGAGATGTTAACATCTACGCTAGGGGGAGGGACCAAGTCAAGAACCAATCGGCCCTGGTCATTCAGGCGGTGCTTGATGATGTCAGAAACTCTATAAGAGGGGAGACGACAGCTTGAAGCTCTTTTTCCTCTTCCGGTTGGTGTGGGAAGCAGCGGCAAGCAAGCGTGACTCTGGGCCAGCCCTTGCTCTCGGGCCGAGCCCAGATGTTGGTAACTATGAATTGTATTGGGTCTGTCTGTTGATAATTGTAATTTGTTTGTATTTTGTTTTTGAGGTTCGGGGTGCTGGTTTGTTTTTCCCCTGAACTAAATGAATGTTTTGAACCTCAGGGTGCTAGTTTTTTCCCCTGAAGTAAGTCAATGAATCTGTATTTGGTCTGTCTCTTGATGCTTGTCTGTATGCTCCCCTGAATTAACTGAATGCTAACTGAATGCTGGCGTTTTCCCCTGAACTAAATGATTGTTGTCTGTATGCTAACTGAATGGTGGATTAAAGTAAGCTGGTCAACCCCTTCACCGTGCTTTCCTTGTTTAAGCAGATAAAAAGAACCTGTGCTTTCCCAGCAGCCTCCTGGGTCCCGGCAGCCCCCTGGGCACCGGCAGCCCCCTGAGTGCTGGCTGTGGGGGAAGGAACTTACGCCCCCACGGGAAGCTGCTAGCTGGGTTGTGAAAACACTCTCTGACTGACCAATCAAATCAATGATATCAATGCTTCTGTATGTCAATTGCTTGATGAAGTAATTCATTATCTCCTTGGTACTTCAGAATAATAATCCCTTCTCTGGCCACCTCTCACCTAAATATGTTGTCTTCCTCTTTGTCCTCTTTTACAATGTAAATTCCTTGAGGGCAGTGACTGTGGTTTGTGTGTGTGTGTGTGTGTGTGTGTGTATGTGTGCATGCATGTGTATCCTAAGTGCATAGTGTAATTCTTGGAACATACTAAGTGTTAACTGGTTGACTTAAAGATTGTCATTCCTTATCAATTTTTATATTTTATTGACTAGGATAAGAGGATAATTTCTGTAAAGAGTTCTTTATCTTATATGAGAATTGTTCCTACTTTTTATATTTAAAAATGAGATTTTGAAGTGTTATCTTAAAAGAAATATAAGAATGAAATTCTATCTTTCAATAAAATATATCATCATACTCAAAAAAGTTAAAACGTATCCATCATAGAGGAATAGGCAGTGGGACTAGATCACAATCAATATCCATACGCATATCTATATATTTCAGAATTGAAGTAATAGATGCAAAAAATGTGAAACACCATAAAATAAATGTTTGGTTACAATGTCTTTTTTATTTGATTAGACAAATAAACAAGAGCTACTGTGGACTTCTTGATCCTTAATTTTGCCATTATAACACTGAGAACTTGGTTCTCAGAATAGTTTCAGTGTTTGTTTTATAGTTGCTTTGACCCCAAACACAAATTTGGGATAAAAACTTTGAATATTTTTAAATGCAGTCTTTCCATGAAAATAACTATTTCCTATTTCTTCCTTCAGGAAAAAAAAAATTAGTCACAAAAGCAAGTTTTGATTGTATTTTCATCCAGTTTTATTCTGATGATTATTATGATCTTGTCTTTTCTCTATTTATTAGACTATATTTGAGTTGTCAGTTATTCATGTTGTGACTTAGATTAATGTTTGGACAAGACTATCAACACTGTGCCAAATTAAATAATTAATAGAGATATTTTGAAATATCTGTTTTTCTGTTTTCCATCCAATGTACTACTGTATTTATTTTTAAAGCTTTGTATATTTTCCCCTGAGAAAGGGAAGACATGGAATCTTTTTAAGTAGCTTTACTTTGATTTTTAGCTCCCTTTTTTCTTTATTTTATGCAGCAAATTTATTTTGAATGAGAGAGAATGAGAGAGAGAAGTAGATGACACCTGAGAGTTCCAGTTTCAATTAACACACATATATGTACACATACACACATCCCTCCTTGAAGAAATGCTTCTTTATCTGCTACTGAATATGTGACAGTATTAACTATATATGTGCTATTGATTAAAAGAATATAAACTTTTTGAAAGCAGAGATTTTTCTCCCTTGAATTTGTCTCCTTCGAATAGAGTAAGCGGAAGGTTGGCAGGAAAGGTCTGTTACACCAGGGTGAGAGAGGGACACAGTGCAGCACAGGAAACACTGGCAGAGCCCTGGCCCTAGCAAATCAGGAGCAGGACTAGAGGTGACTGAATCAGTGGCAGCAGTGGCAGTTTCTAGACCTCTCAGTCCACAGATACCAACGAGAAAATAGAAGGTCAGCAGGAAAGGTCTGTCCCACCTGGGTGACAGTGGAGCACAGCTAAGCACAGACCCTGCTATCACAACACCAGCTCCAGAAAACCAGGACCAGGCTTTGGGAGTCACCAAATCAGCAATGGCAGTGGAAGCAGATGCTTCCAGAGCTCCTAGCCAATAGATGGCAAGGGGTCATACAACTGGTCAGAAGATTACAACAGTCTCTTTGGTAGCACTGAGGCAGGACCCAGTCACTTTGCCCATACTCAGATCTAGGTTACAGTCCTGGGCACTCACAATCCTGGGCAGTTCCAGGGCAAGAAGAAGAAGTAGCAGACTGGAGCTTCTAACCACAGTTGAGTGGGGATCCTCCTAACAGTTGTGGGGAAGAAAAAAGTACTTGTGGTCACTCACAGACCAGAGCACAGGACAGGAGAGTAGTAAACACCTCTTGTTAGATCAAACCACCTTGGAAGAACTGAAAACTGATAGGTGCCTAGAAGTGTCTCCAAAAACAAGCTGCCGCAAACCCCTGAAGCTTGGAACACAATGCTCTCCACCCTGGAAGTAGAGCCCTACTTTAACAAAGAGTTAAAAATCAAATAATAGGCTAGGTAAATGAGCAAACAACAGAAAGAAATTCAGACCATGGAAAGTTACTATCATGACAAGGGAGATCAAAACACACACTCAGAAGAAGATAACAAAGTCAAAGCCTTCATTATAAAATATTAATTTGTCTCAGGCCATGGAAGAGCTCAGAAAACATTTTGAAAATCAAGAAAGAGAGGTAGAGGAAAAATTTGTAAGAGAAATGAGAGAGAATCATGAAAAATAAGTCAACAGCTTATAAAGGAGACAACCCCTCCCCCCAAAAAAAACCCTGAAGAACAAAACACCTTAAAAAAAACTAGGCCATGTGGAAAAAGAAGCACAAAAAGCCAATTAGAAAAAGAATGCCTTAAAAAGCAGAATTGGCCAAATGGAAAAAAATGTACAAAATTTCACTGAAGGAAAAAAAAAAGCTTAAGAAGTAGAATTGGCCCGGTGGCAAAAGAGCTACAAAATTTCACTGAAGAAAATAATTCCTTAAAAATTAGAATGGAGCAAATGGAAGCTAATGACTTTATAAGAAATCAAGAAACAATAAAACAAAAAAATTAAAAACATAGAAGACAATGTGAAATACCTCAGTGGGGGTAAAAAAAAACTGACTTGGAAGATAGATAGATCCAAGAGACATCATTTAAAAATTATTGGACTACCTGAAAGCCATGATCAAAAAAAGAGGCCAGACATCATCTTCTACAAAATTATCCATGAAATTGCCTTGATATTTTAGAGCCAGAGAGTAAAATATTAATTAAAAGAATCTACTAATTACCTCTTCAAAGGGATCCCACAATTAAAATTCCCGGGAATATTATAGCCAAATTCCAGAGCTCCCCAGTCAAGGAGAACATGCTGCAAGCAGCCACAAAGAAAGAATGCAAGCATTATGGAGCCACAGTCAGGATAACACAAGATTTAGTAACTTCTACATTAAAGCACCAGATGGCTTGGGATATCATATTCTGGAGGGAGGGTAAAGGAGCAAAAATTACAACCAAGAATCAACTACCCAGCAAAACTGAGTGTAATCCTCCAGGGGAAAAATTGATATTCAATTAATTAGTTTTCTTTCAAGCATTCTTGATAAAAAAAACAAACACCAGAGCTGTATAGAAAATTTGACTTTCAAAAACAAGACTCAAGGGAAACATAAAAAGGTAAACAGGGAAGGGAAATCATAAGAAAGGGTTAAACTGTTTATATTCCTACCTGAGAAGACAATACTTGTAACTCATTAGAACTTTCTTATTACTAGGGTAGATAGAAGGAGTGTATATATAGATAAAAGTCACAGGTGTGAGTTGAATATGAAGGAATGATATAAAAAATAAAATTAAGCGGTGAGAAAGGAATGTACTGGGAGAAAGGAAAAGGGAGAGGTAGAATGGGGCAAATTATCTCACATAAAAGAGGCAAGAAAAAGCTTTTAAAGGGGAAGAGAAGAGAGGGAGATGAGGGGGAGTGACTAAATATTACTCTCATGGATTGGGGAATGGCTAAACAAATTTTGGTATGGGATTATGATGGAATACTATTGTGATATAAGAAATGGTTAACAGGATGTGTAAGATGATCAGCTGTGAATGTTTTAGTTATTCTTAGCAATACAATGATCTAAGTCAAATCTGAAGGAGTTATGATGAAAAATGCTATTCATCCCCAGAGAAAGAACTGATGTTTTCTGAACACAGATTGAAGCATACTTTTATTTACTTTCTTTGTTTTTCTTGAGGCTTTCCCCCTTTTTGGTCTATGTTTTCTTTCACAATATGACTATTATAGAAATGTTTTGCATGACTACACCTATATAAGATATGTTGAATTGTTTGCCTTCTCAATGAAGAGGGATAGGGAGAGAGGAAGGGAGAGAATTTGGAGTGCAAAATTTTAAAAACAATAAAAGGGAAATGTCAAATAGCATAGGTAAGAATGTGGAGAAGGTAGATTCACAGTATGAAGGCATGATATGTCTTTCATCCTTATAAAGGACCATAATCAAAGAGGTAGGTCAAAGGTGGTTATACTAGCTTTTTTTTTTAGATTTGAGTCATATAGGAAGCAAGGCTGAGCAGGGAAACTTGTTTCAGTCTTTCATTCTATCTTTGACAGAAAGAATAGGGAGACTTTAGCAAAGGTGCTGCAATTTACTGAAAAGAATTTGAGCTGAATTTGGAATTAAGGCAAGCAAAGCAATAGGATATTTTTGTTTACTATATGCCAAGCACTGTGCTAAGACCTGGGAATACATACACAAGCAACAAGAAAGATATTTCCTTCCCTCGAGGAGCTTGTATTCTAACAGGGGAAGATAACATACAAAAGGGACATAGATTTGGACTCCTAATGCATTGAGACTTTAGGGATATAAGCAAAGTTATGGGGCCCTGGTTTCCTTATCTCTTAAAATAAGGGATATGTGTGGAATGAATTAACTTTAAAATCCTGTTTAGCTCTAAATCATATGATTGTAGGCCTCAGCCCCTGAGTACAGTTTAATAGGAAACTCAAACACACATTGCCTTGAACAGCTTTACTCAGCAGAATGAGCAAGAAGCTTACTTGCAATAGCTGCATGTAGCCATTGCTTAGAAGTCCCTGGGAACTTTTTGGGAGGTCTAATTAGGCTAGGAAGACACCAAAGTTTAATTGAGTTAACTAGTAGAAACCATCTTGAGTTATGCCAAAGCATACCTTTCCTGCTTCTACTTTTTTTTAGATATCTTGTTCAAAATGACTTTTTATTTTGATATGCACACACAGAATTGATAAAGAATTGAACATTGATAGGGTAATTTTAACTTAAAACGATTTCATTTTTTTCCAGGGAAAGAACTCCCTGATGTGAGGAAAGGAGAAAAAAAAAGTAAGCTTAACATCTAGGCAGGGAGGCAAGATTTTTAGACAGATTATTGAACTAAAAGTCAGAACATGACAAGTACATAGGAGAGGGCTAAAGTAACATCAGAGTTCACAGAAGGTTAGGGGAACTTTCTGCGGGGCAGACAGACAAAGCTTCCTGAGGAACATGTAAATCAACTTGGCCTTGAAGGATGTTGTTCAGTCATTTCAGTCATGTCAGACTCTTTATGATCCCATTTGGTATTTTCTTGGTAAAGATACTGAAGTGGTTTGCCATTTTCTTCTCCAGTACATTTTACTGATTAGGAATTGAGGCAGACAGGGTTAAATGATTTGTCCAGGGTCACACAGCTAGTAAATTTAGGAGGCTACATTTGAACTTGGGAAAATAAGTCTTTTTGACTTCAGGCCCATGTATTTTATTTACCCACTGTACCACACAGCTTAAGGATGAGCAATATATAAATTGCTGGATAACAGTACATTCCAGCAATCAGCATCTTTCAAAACAAAGGAACTGAGGCAGAAAAGACCAATTCTAACAAAGTACAACAGCAGCAGCAGCAACAACAACAGTGATGATGATGATTACAATGTGTGCATGTTTCTTGTGTAGTATATTTCCGCTTGAGTCATTCTAGATGTGACTCATTGAGAAGCATGAAGCTATGTCTCTAGATTCTCCCTTGCTCACCCCTTTTCAATTTCCTGACAGAAGTGGAGCAGAAGGTTGAGTCACAAGACTAGCTACTCTGTCCTACTCAGAGACAGAGTAAGGACTAGATTCTATCTACTCCCCCCATAATTGTTATTCCAAGTAAAACAATTTTTAGGTTCAAGCTGTGTTCCTGATCATGACTTCTTAATGGGAAAGAAGGTTCCAAACTTTCTGTGTGGAAGGTTTGATTCTCTTTCTACCAAATACCAGCTACAAAAGGCCAAAAATAATTAATTGCAAATAAACCCATTTTCCACCTAATCCTAAAAGGAAATCAGAGAAGTGATGCTGATGATAATATGCTATACCATACACAGAGCGAATGAGTTGTCCCCCTGGGAGCAAGATATCTTTGCTTAACCAAGAGACAGAGAAAGGCCCAGATCTCAGACAGGGGAAAATTTTTCTGAAGTGAGAGGAATATCATCAAGTGTTCTTCAAATAATCTTTCTCTCCCTTCAGAGACTTTTTCCTTACAACAATCTGAACCTCATATTTTACCTCACAAAGGTGGAAACCTCAAAATAAACATCTCTCCTTTCTCAAGGTTTCACCAACTATTATTCTCACATGGGATCAAGTAATCAGTTTCTACTGAAGAGGAGAACCTTATACAAATGAGCTTGAATGCCCAAGTCATATTATTATACCAAGAATTTATATAACACTTTAAAGTTTGAAACATAATTTAAATATCCTGATTCCTTGATCCTCACAACTCTGTGAAATAGGAGCTCTTATTATATATTAGTCTGCTTTGATTAAAAGAAGAATAAAAAGTGAAATGTGATAAAATATTCAAAAGATAAATTGAAGCTAGACTGAAAGGGGCATTCAGTGTTGGACTAAGAACTTTGGACTGTATTCTGCAGACAGTGGCATACCTTTAAAATTATATTATCATGTGATCAGGGCTATATATCTTATGGAAACTCATCTGGTAGAAATGCATAAGATGTATTAGAGGAACCAAAAGACAAGGAAATAATCAAATGGCTTTATAAAAGATCCAGGTCAGTGTTGATAACTTGGGTTATTGGAAGAAAATATGGCATGCAGAGGGGTCTCTCAAACATATGTAGAACCTATAGGATTCAGACTAATTGGGTGACCAAATTTGAACATTTTGAGTTAGGAATGTTGGAGGGAGATCAAATTGAATATTTAGTTACATGCTTCCATGGTCAGAAATCCTATTGAATATTGTATTCAGTTCTTGGTAGCAAATTTTAGGAAGAGTATTGACAAATTGGAGCAGGTTCAGAGGAGGCTTTGCTTTGAAAAATTGTGCTGAGTGAGAGAAATGCTACAGGAATAGAGGTAAGCAAATTTTCTAATTTTCAGGAGAGGGATGAGGGAACATTCCAAGCATAAACCATGCATCTTGGCTTCAATTCCTGGCAAAATTCTAGACTATATTGCCAAAGCTATGGTTTGCAATGATTTGTAAAAGAAAGTAGAAATTGTTAACAATCAGCTTGTCTAGATGTTGGAACATTTAATGGCTGAATTATCTCATGCAGTTTTTGTACTATAGAAGGAAATGGTATATATACATATACACATATAAATATATATGTATATATATATATATGTATATGTATATATATATATAGTAGCTCAGAATGACAGCATTTCAAAATTTGGAATTAAACTCCAAAGTTGATCTAGTCTAATCATTTACCCCAAGATAATATCATCTATTCCATAGCAGGTCACATTTTCTTGATTATTATGGGAGCTCATTCCACTTCTGGATTGCACTGTCAGAAAATTTTTCTTGATGTCAGGCTTAAATGTGCCTTTTTGCAACTTATTTTTTAATAGATTTTTATTTTTAGTTTACAACACTGAGTTTTACATGTTCTTGAGTTTCAAATTTTATTCCCTTCCCTCCCCTCCCTACTCCTTCCCCCCAAGATGGCATGCAGATTCCACATAAACCATGCAATAAACTTATTTATGCAGTAGTCAAGTTGCAAGGAAGATTCATGAGCAATGCAATGAATCATGAGAGAGAAGAAACAAAAACAAAAAAAGAGGAAAAAAAAGAGAGAGCCAATAGTTTGCCTCAACCTACATTCAGATTTCACAGTTCTTTCTCTGGATGCAGCGAGCTTTTTCCATCATGAGTCCTTTGAAGCTGTCTTTGAGCCTTATATTGCTGAGGAGAGGCAGGTCTATCAAAGTTAGGCATCACAGAATTAATATGTCTGTGGTTGTGTACAATGTTCTCCTGGTTCTGCTCCTCTCACTCAGCATCAGATCATGTAGGTTTTTCCAGGTTATTATGAAGTCCGTATTTTCCCCATTTCTTTTAACACAATAGTATTCCATTACATTCATATACCACAAATTGTTTAGCCATTCCCCAATTGATGGGCATCCCCTCAATTTCCAATTCTTTGCCACCACAAAAAGAGCAACTATAAATAATTTTAAACATACAGATCCCTTTCCAACTTGTGTTATTTCTTTGGGATATGGACCTAGGAGTGATATTGCTGGGTCAAAGGTAATGCGTATTTTTATAGCCTTTTCGGAATAGCTCCAAATTGTTCTCCAAAATGTCTGGATCTGTTCACAA
Organism: Trichosurus vulpecula; assembly: GCF_011100635.1. Taxonomy (NCBI): domain Eukaryota; kingdom Metazoa; phylum Chordata; class Mammalia; order Diprotodontia; family Phalangeridae; genus Trichosurus; species Trichosurus vulpecula. Next base: position 128,035,744 of record NC_050573.1, on the reverse strand, counting down.
CCCCAACAACAATGTATTAATGTTGTAATATTCCACATCCTCTCTAGCATTTATAATTTTCCTGTTTTGTAATGTTAGCAAATCTGACAAGAGAGGTGTGGTACGCAAGAGTTGTTTTGATTTACATTTCTCTAAGCAATAGTGATTTAGAGCATTTTTTTCATATTCCTATAGATATCTCTAATTTCTTACTCTGAAAACTTCCTGTTCATATCCTTTGACCATTTCCCAATTGGGGAATGACTTTTATTCCTGTAAATTTGGCTCAGTTCCCTATATATTTTAGATATGAGGCCTTTATCAGAGACATTGGTTGTAAAGATTTTCTCCCAGTTTTCTGCTTCCCTCCTAATCTTTGTTGCATTGGCTTCATTTACATAAAAACTTTTGAAGACAGCAGCTAGAAAGCAGGGACTTGCGTGAGCTCCCCACCAAGTCCCTCCAAAAACCTATAAAAATGGCTCTGAACCAATTCTAGAAATGCAGAACCCACAAAATAGCAGAGGGAAGCAGGGCTTCAGCCCAGGGCAGCCTAGATGGTCGCTGGGTGAGCTCTATTGAGCATAAAGCTGGGAGCCGAGGGGAGCAGAGCCCAGCTTGGGCAGTGGCAGGACCAATCAGACTGGGAGCTGGGCAGAACAGGACCTAGCACCCTGAATCAGTGAGCTGTGGCAGTTACCAGACTTCTCAAACTACAAACACCAAAGACAACAGAGAAGGTTAGTGGGAAAAGCTGCTGGGAGTGAAAGGAGTTGAGGTTCAGCCACCACCCCGGGGGTGGCAGAGGTGTTCAGCTACAGAACTACAGCTGCAGTTGCTTCTGGCCCCAGGCCCACCTGGTGGGAGGAATTAAGTGGCAGATCAGAGTGGGAGTGCAGAGCCTGCTTAAGATCTGAGTCAGGTCCAGGTTGGTGGTTCTTGGGGAAGGAGGAGTGCTGATGTGGCAAAGATAGTTGTATAGAAATAGCTCTGAAAACAACAGCACAGCCCCACAAGCTAGGAACAAAATACTCTTTACTCTACAAGCAGTCATACCCGAATGAACAACTCAAGGGTCAAGTAAATTGTCTGGGAACATGGCCAGGCAGCAAAAATGCACTCAGATTCAGTCTTAGACTTTGGAATCTTTTTCTGGTGACAAAGAAGATAAAAACATACAGGGAGAAGAAGTCAACAAAGTCAAAGAGCCTACATCAAAAGCCTCTAAGAAAAACATGAAGTAGTCTCAGGCCATAGAAGAGCTCAAAAAGGATTTGGAAAAGCAAGTTAGAGAAGTAGAGGAAAAATTGGGAAGAGAAATGAGAAGGATGTGAGAAAACCATGAAAAACAAGTCAATGACTTGATAAAGGAGACCCAAAAAAACACTGAAAAATACACTGAAGAAAAGAACACCTTAAAAAAATAGACTAACTCAAATGGCAAAAGAGCTCCAAAATGGAAATGAGGAGAAGAATGTCTTGAAAGGCAGAATTAGCCAAATGTAAAAGGAGGTCCAAAAGACCACTGAAGAAAATCCTACCTTAAAAATTAGCTTGGAGCAAGTGGAAGCTAGTGACTTGATGATAAATCAACATATTATAAAACAGAACCAGAGGAATGAAAAAGTGGAAGACAATGTGAAATATCTCATTGGAAAAACCACTGATCTGGAAAATAGATCCAGGAGAGAGAATTTAAAAATTATTGGACTACCTGAAAGCCATGATCAAAAAAAGAGCCTAGATATCATCTTTCAAGAAATTATCAAGGAGAACTGCCCTGATATTCTAGAGCCAGAGGGTAAAAAAGAAATTGAAAGAATCCACAGTTCACCTCCTCAAATATATCCCCAAAACAAAACTCCTAGGAATATTGTCACCAAATTCCAGAGCTCCCAGATAAAGGAGAAAATAGTGCAAGCAGTCAGAAAGAAACAATTTGAGTATTGTGGAAACAAAATCAGAATAACACAATATCTAGCAGCTTCTACATTAATGGATTGAACGGCCTGGAAAATGATATTCCAGCGGTCAATGGAGCTAGGATTAAAACCAAGAATCACCTACCCAGCAAAACTGAGTATCACACTCCAAGGCAAAATATGGATTTTCCATAAAATAGAGGACTTTCAAGCTTTTTCAGTGATAAGACCAGAGCTGAATAGAAAATTTGACTATCACACACAAGAACCAAGAGAAGCTTGAAAAGGTAATCAAGAAACGGAAATTGCAAGGGACTTACTAAAGTTGAACTGTTTTGTTCACATTCCTACATGGAAAGATGATGTGTATGATTCATGAGATCTTAGTATTAGGGTAGCTGAAGGGAATATATATATATATATATATATATATATATATATATATATATAGTGTGTGTGTATGTATGTATATATATATATGTGTGTGTGTGTGTGTGTGTGTGCGCGTGTGTATATGTATGTATATATGTATGTGTGTATGTATAGAGAGAGAGAGAGAGAGAGAGAGAGAGAGAGAGTGCACAGGGTGAGTTGAATATGAAGGAATGATATCTAAAGAAGTAAATGAAATTAAGGGATGAGAGAGGAATATATTGAGAGAGGGAGAAAGGTTGAGATAGAACGGGTAAATTATCTCACATAAAAGTGGCAAGAAAAAGCAATTCTGTAGGAAGGGAATAGGGGGCAGGTGAGGAGGAATGATTGAATCTTGCTCTCATTAGATTTGACCTGAGGAGGGAATACCATACACACTCAATTGGGTATTTTACCCCACAGGAAAGAAGGAGGAGGAAGATAAAAAAGGGAGGATGATAGAAGGGAGGGCAGACAGGGGGAGGAGGTCATCAAAAACAAACACTTTCAAAAAGGGACAGGGTCAAGGGAGAAAACTGAATAAAGGGGGATAGGTTAGGAAGGAGCAAAATATAGTTAGTCTTTCACAACATGAGTATTGTGGAAGGATTTTACATAATGATATTCATGTGGCCTATGTTGAATTGCTTGCCTTCTTTGGGGGGGTGGGTACGAAGGGAAGAGGGGAGAGAATTTGGAAGTCAAAGTTTTAAAAACAGATGTTCAAAAACAAAAAACAAGTTTTTGCATGCAACTAGGAAATAAGATACACAGGCAATGGGATGTAGAAATTTATCTTGCCCTACAAGTAACGATGGGAAAAGTGGATGGGACGGGAGTGGGGTGAAAGAAGGGAGGGCTGACTGAGGAATGGGGCAACTAGAATATACACCATCTTGGAGTGGGTGGGAGGGTAGAAATGGGGAGAAAATTCATAATTCAAAGTCTTGTGAAAATCAATGCTGAAAAATAAATATATTAAATAAATAAATTTAAAAACTTTTCAGTTTAACATAATCAAAATTATCCATGTTGCATTTTATATTACTCTCTATCCCTTGTTGAGTTATGAATTCTTCCCTTTCCTGTAAATCAGACAGGTAAACTATTCCTTGCTCTCCCAAAATGCTTATAGTATCAGCCTTTATTCCTAAATCATGTACCCATTTTGACTTTATTTTGGTATATGGTGTGAGATATGGGTCTATTAACAGTTTCTGCCATACTATTTTCCATCTATCCCAGCAGTTTTTAGGAAATAGTGAATTCTTAACCCAGAGGCTGGATTCTTTGGGTTTATCAAAGAATAGATTGCTATAGTTGGTAAATTCTTTTTTGATATAAATATGGTACTAATACCTAAACCAGGAAGAGTCAAAACAGAGAAAGAAAATTATAGACCAATTTCCCTACTGAATATTGATGCAAAAATTTTAAATTAAATATTAGCAAAAAGATTGCAGCAACTTACCACAAGAATAATGCACTACAACAAGATAGGATTTATTCCAGGAATTCTAGGCTGCTTCAATATTAGGAAAACTACCAGCATAATTGATCATATTAATAACAATCTTAGCATGAACCATATGATTGTCTCAATAGATGCAGAAAAAACTTTTGACAAAATACAACACCCTTTTCTATTAAAAACAGTAGAATGCATAGGAATAAATGGAGTCTTCCTTAAAATTATAAGTAGCATCTACCTAAAACCATCAGCAACCATTATATGTAATGAGGATAAGCTAGATGCATTCCCAATAAGATCCAGGGCAAAACAAGGATGTCCATCATCACCCCTGTTATTCAATTTGGTACTAGAAATGTTAGCTTTAGCATTAAGAGAAGAAAAAGAAATTGAAGGAATCAGAATTGGCAAAAGAAGAAACCAAATTATCACTTTTTTGTAGATGTGATGATTTACTTAGGGAATCCTAGAAATTTGAGTAAAAAAACTACTAGAAATAATAAATAACTTTAGCAAAGTCGCAGGATATAAAATAAACCCACATAAATCCTCGCCATTCCTATATATTACTAACAAAGCCCAACAGCAAGAGATAGAAAGAGAAATTCCATTTAAAGTTACTGTAGACACTATAAAATATTTGAGAGTCTACTTGCCAAACAGCTCAGGGTCTATATGAACACAATTATAGAACACTTCTCACACAAATGAAGTTGGATCTAATTAAATGGGATAACATCAGTTGCTCGTGCTTAGGCCAAGCTAATATAATAAAAATGACAATTTTACCTAAATTAATTTACTTATTTAGTACCATACCAATTGAATTACCAAAAAATTATTTTACAGAGCTGGATAAAAGAATAACAAAATTCATCTGGAAGAACAAGAAGTCCAGAATATCACAGAAATTAATGAAAACAAGTGCTAGGAAACGTGGCCTAGCCATACCAGATATCAGACTACACTATAAAGCAGAAGTCACTGACTATAGAAATCTACTCTTTGATAAACTTTTTGCAACTTTTATCCCTCTCAACAGTCAGAAGTCTCTTTCTGAGCTACCTCTTTCATACGACAGTCTATAAAATACCTCACCTTATATCATATCCTCTATTTATCTTTGTCTTTCATTTAATGGACCCTCATAGAATGTGGAGTCAAAGTAATTTTTTTTATTCTGGTATTCCTCCTTTGAATTTTCCCCAGCAAATTAATGTCCATTTAAAATCTGATATCCAAAATATGATACTTCAGATGGGGCCCTATCAAGGAACAATACAATGTTACTGTCACCTCTTTATCCCTGGAAGCCTTAACTTCCTTAATACAACACAAAAGATCTATTGAAATAAAAGCACTTTGGATTTTCAGATGAAAGTACAATGAGAGAGCTCATTCATTGTCTAATGTGGAAGAAATAGCATCTAAGTTAAGGAGTACTGCCTAAATCAGAAGCTAGAAAAAGAGGGAACTCCTTTAATGTTGTGCCCAATGGACACAACACTTAAGAGTAGCTGGTAGTGATCATGGAACAAGTACAGCAAGATGAAGTAGGAGAGATTTCTGAATAGCAAAGCATCTAAAAGAGAATACATATCAGGTAGAGCCAATTAATAATTCAATTAGTGTTTATTAATTGCCTGGTATATGCCAGGCACTGGGCTGAGTGTTAGAGACATAAAGAAAGATAAAAAGTCCCTTTTCTCAAGGAGTGCACAATCTAATGAGGGAGGACAACATTAAAATAACTATGCACAAACATACTACATATATACATACATATATATACATACATACATATATATACACATACATATATATACACATACATACATACACACACACACACACACACACACACACACACACACATATATATATAGGATAAATTGGAAATAACTAGAATTAAAAAGGGTAAGGAAAACTTTCTCATAGAATATGGGATTTTACCTGGGACTTGATGGAAGTTAGGAAATGCAAGAGGAAGACAGGAGAGACAACTTTCCAGGCCTGGAAAACAACCGTGAAATTTACTAGAGTCTCTCTTGTCTGAGGAACAGCAAGAAGAATCATTGGATTGAAAAGTATATAGGAAGTAGTAAAGTATAAGAAGCCTGGAAAGGTAGAAGGGGACCAGGTGTTTAAGGGCTTTGAATGCCTGACAGAGGATTTTATGGAGGTGATAGAGAGTTAGTAGGGATTATTATTTGGTGGTAGGAGAGTGACACTGAAATATCTGCACTTCAGGAAAATTAATTTGACAGCTGAGTAAAGAATCCACTGGAGTGGACAGTGGTGGGAGGGAGACCAATGAGTAACCTATTGAAATAGTGAGGTAATGAAGATCTGCAACAGGGTGCTGGCAGTTTCAGATCAAAGAATGGGTCAGCTAAGTGGTACATTGTGTTGTGTCTGGAGTCAGGAAAACCCAAGTTCAAATCTGTCCTCAGATATTTATTTTCTTGTGACTCTAAGTCACTTAACATCTGCTTGCCTCAGTTTCTTCAACTGTAATATTGAAATTATAAGTGAAAGAACTGATGAATAGAAGTATGTACAGAATAATTTTTATATATAATATATACAAATGCATATATGCATATACATATATACATACACATATATGTGTATACATATATACCTACATATACATATCTGTATATACATACACATATATATGTATGTATGTGTATATGTGTGCATGTGCCTGTTTTTGTCTAATGTTAACTATCTCTAGGGTGGGGAGGAAGAAAGAAAAATGTAAACATGATAATTTTGTTGTATATTTGAAAAGAGTAGTACATTGTGCATAGAAGGCTTGCAGTTTCACATGCAATCATCTTTTTTTGTCATACTATATCATGAAATACTTGTTTTATTCCACAAACTTTAAATAAAAATATATACTTCTCAGGGTTGTTACCAGGATCAAATGGCATATTATTTGTAAAGTGCTAAGCACAGCAAGTGGCAAATTGTAGGTGTCATATAAATGATTATTCCTTCCCCCTTCTCATAAACAAGAGTTGGAATGAAGAAAAAAATAGACAGGTCTTGCCAACATTGGTTATGAAGGTGGGACAGTAGGAGAGAGTGAGGAATTGAGGATGACAACTAGGTTTAAAGCCTCTGCTGCTAAGATGATGGTGGTGCCCTTTGACAGTAATAAGGAAGGCTGAAAGGTGGTGGATTTGGGGGGAAAGATAATGAGTTCATTTTTGGATATAATGAATTTAATATGTTTACAGGATATTTAGTTTGAGATGTCTAGTAGGCAAATGGAGATGGAGTCTGACAGTTAGGAGAGAGGTTATATCTCCAAATTGATCTGAGAATTATTAGACTAGGGATGATCATTGAAACCTTGGGAGTCAATGATATCACCAAGTAGAATAACATAAAGAGAGAAGAGAAGGCACTTCAGGACAAAGAGCTAAGGAAGGTTACTGTGACTTGGATGAAGATTCAGCAAAGGAGACTGAAGGGTGTTTAGACTGATAGGAGAGCCATGATAAAGTAGCATCACCAAACCTAAAGAGATGAAGGTATCAGTGAGAGAGTGATACTGTTAAAGGTTGTAGAGAAAAGATTAAAAAAGAACAAAACAAAACAAAGCATTAGACTTTTTAAGAAATCATTGGTAACTTGGAAGAGACCGGGTTCAGTTGGACAATGAGAAGGGAATTCAGACTATAATTAGTGTGAGAGGAAAAGAAATGGAGGCATCTATTGTAGATATCTTTCTCAAGGAGTTTAGCCACAAAATTGAGACCATATATAAGATGATATGTAAAGGAGATGGACAGATAAAATAAGGGTTTTTCACACTGAGGAATACAAGCACTAAGTTTTTAGGCAGTAGGGAAGCAGCCAGTGGACAAGAAAAGGATCATGATAAGTGAGACTACATGCCTAGCACAGACTATTTATCTGACAGAAGGTATGTAACATGAAAAACTATCAGGGATCAGGAAAGTTTGGAGGCATGCGATGACATCAATGGCGGATAGAAGCTACACTGCGACTTTCAAGTAATGAATTTAGCTCTTACCATGTGTCTTATCTATATGTGGCCACTCCATTCATGTTTCCTTTGCATATCCATTGTCACCAATTTTCTTGTCAGGAAGCCTGCCCTAAATTTCTGTGGGGAATAGTTATTGCTTCATTTCTTTTTTTATGAGTACTTAAAATATTTTTATTTGAGTTAATTGTGCTTTTACACTGATTCACAAAAGTAAACACATGAGTCAGGCCTTTTTTTGAGCAGATACATACCCATAGTATGTCTTTAACCTGTCTTAGCTTCATCAAGGGGACCATTTTTAATTTTGGGTGCTACATTTAGTTCCCAGATTCTAATTTCTCCTCCCTGTTTTTTGAAAATAAAACACAGATTTGCCCTTTTGTCTGTCCTCCACAATCTTTTAAAGATCACTCACAGTGCTACAGGAAACAATTCTGCCTCTTCTGTCACTACCTAGAGATATAGACTGTCTGATCCTGCTTGCTTGAATTCATCAAGGGAAACTTGGTGATCACCTACTATTTCTTTAGCCGACAAGGATTTTGCAGAAAGATTTTTAAAATTATTTTTAAAGACAGATTGAGCAAAATGTCTCTCTCAGTTTCAAACATATGACTTCTGCCAGAACCCAGCCAAATAAAAACTTTTTGTTTCCTTATGTGTTTTACTATATACAAGTGCTCAATCCCTGGGTGACACCTTTTGTGCAAATATCCTGTTGAGCTGGTTCCTTGATGAAGAATTCAAAGTTACATTAAAAATAAATATTGCTCTAGCTTAACTCAGTGAGGTTACTACCCAGATTAAACCCATGATATTGGGAGCTGCCTCCTCTAATTGACACATTCTGTTCTGTAGGGATGTATAAGGCCTTCCTCTGTGTGTAGAAATATAATTTCTCTTTCACTTACATTTTCTTTTCCTTCAATAAAATTATTTTACTACTCTGTTGTCAGTATTATTAACATTCATAGTGTTCCTCCATGATCCTGAACATGAATCCTCCATTTTTAAATTATCTCTCTACATATTTTGTGTATCAAATACTTATTATCTGATTTTACTATGTCTTTTTCCAGTCAAAAGATCTTTAACCTTCTTAAGTAGACAAATAGTAAAATAACAAAAACAAAATAGAAACAGAAAACCAACAATCAATATGGGGATTGAACAGCTCTTCATTCTCTATGTTATCTCTTATTAATGTCTCACCCATTTTGACTTATGGTTTGATTGCTTTTTTTGTTTATCATTAAAGAAACTTTTTAAAAAATTCGTTATTGTTTTCCTTAGTTTTCCTTGTCAGCTTTAGTTATGTCTGAGCATGCAGAAACAAAATGACTAACGTGGATCTCATGTGACAATATTATCATGGTAACTAAGAGGGAACATTTACCTCCACATATGAGTAATAAAAGTTTATCTTTCTTGTTTCCCGTACTTGGTGAATTTGTGTGTAGAAATTTGAGGAAATGAGTTTTAGTATTTGCTCCTTTTTTTTTTAGCCTTTCAGTTAACTTTTAATCATTAATATTTGTCCTTAAAAAAGCTAGTCCAAATAAAGTCTCTTGTTTACAGACAATACCAAAGTGAGTTCCAGGAATTTGCCAACCTCTCCATAGTTCTCAAAGACCTAATATGTGGTTAAAGTGCATTAAACCAATAGTATAGCTCTGAGCCCCCATTCCTTTAGGAAAGTTTCCTCAATATAAAATCTGTTACATTCCATGGAACACCAGGCACTTAATTATGACATTATTTTGTAGACTATCTAGACAAATTACAAATAGTGACTAAAATTATTAGGCATAAAATGAACAAAGCTAAAAAAGAGAAAATACATTTAAAGAACTATCATGTAAGCTTTTTGCTCATAGCTTTGTTGTCAGTTAGGTGGACTCTATCTAGTCTTTGCAAAGGTTCCAAAACCATGAATTGTGGGAAAGAGTTAGTTCACTTTTCATGCAATATAATAAAGCTCCCAAATTCTGATAAACTCATGATCATTAATACTTTTAATCTAAATGTGAGGGGGCCTAAATTCTGATAGCATTACTTGGTCACTTTTCTGCTTACATTTATGCTGTAGGTGGTAACATCGGATCCTTCTCTGATTGTCTTTGAGCTCTTCATTAGCAAGGCTGTTTAGGATTCCAGCGTGATCCTCAGCATATGTTCTTTTCAGGTGAACATAAAGATAAAGGCCTAACACAAAATAGTATTCCCACTTCTTCATCCCAGTCATCACTGGGCATTCTGTCTCCTCTGTGTCCTAAAATTTCTTTGTCTTTATGCAATCAACTTTTGATTGACCAATAACGATATCATTTCCTTTTCAGTCAAAAGTGACAATATTGTCACTTCCTAGACAGACAAGGTATTTCAGTTTTAAGAAAAAAAAAGACAAATCAAGATAAAGGGCTGCAGTGATAAGAAGAGAAATATTTAATACCTAGATTTACTACTGTAAACATTTGGGTATCATAACTACTATTCTGTCTTTGTTGTAGGTACACTGTATTGTATTGAGATTGATAGAAAAACATAGAAAGGTTTTTCTATCCTCTTTTTTTAATTTAAAACTTTTTTTATTTGATATTAAAGAATACAAGTAAATATATTTTTGTGAGCCTTTGTTAGTTGAGCTACCATTTTTATACTACTAGCTTTGACCCAGAATTTCAAAGCCCATTCTCAAGCAATATCTTCTCAACAAACTCTTCATTTCTAAAACTTAAATCTTCTTCGTGTCCCTTTCTTTCATTGGGGGAAAGGTGATCAATGTAACACATTCTTGTAATAAGTGTCTGGACCAAGACTTATAGCTCTTTAGTGAAACTTTACACACCCATTTTCTGGCAATATAACTTGGGTCAATATCAATTACCAGAAAGAGGTAGTTGTCTTTAATTTTAATAAACCTTGGAAATGTTCCTAAGATCTTGGGTACCTACCTCTGGAGAACATGTTTCTCTTTTTGTTCACAACAAGTAAATTTCTCAATATTTACTCAGCCTTAAGTCACCAACCTTGTATTCAGAGGAACTATAGTGAATTTTGTAGCATTTGATAGCAACTGTGGACCTACTTCCTCATTTATTTTTTGTAGTAGTGAGGTCTCCCCTCTTTAGATGGAATCTTTATTTTTTGTATGCCAAGTGTACAGTTGTCTTTCATCTCTCAAGGAAAAAAATCAAATCTATAAGGATTTATTTTCTACTGTGCACTAGGCAATGTGCTTTAGCCTCTGTAAATATTCTTTTTTTTTTTTAAGGACAATTCTTAATTTTTTTTCTCTTTATTTTCTTTTTTTTAATTTAATTTAATTTTTTTAATTTATTTAACATATATAGTTTTCAGCATTGATTTTCACAAGAGCTCAAACTACAATTTTTCTCCCCATTTCTACCCTCCCACCCACTCCAAGATGGCGTATATTCTGGTTGCCCTGCTCCCCAGTCAGCGCTTGCCTCTGTCACCCCACTCCCCTCCCATCCCCCTTTCCCCTCCTTTCTTGTAGGGCAAGACAAATTTCTACACCTCATTGTCTGTGTATCTTATTTTCTAGTTGCATGAAAAAGCATTTTTGTTTGTTTTTGAACATCTGTTTTTAAAACTTTGAGTTCCAAATTCTCTCCACTCTTCCCTTCCACTCACCCTCCCTAAGAAGTCAAGCAATTCAACATAGTCCACATGTGTATCACTATGTATAACCCTTCCACAATACTCATATTGTGAAAGACTAACTATATTTTGCTCCTTCCCAACCCATCCCCCTTTATTGAATTTTCTCCCTTGACCGTGTCCTCTTTCGAAAGTGTTTGTTTTTGATTACCTCCACCCCCATCAGCCCTCCCCTCCATCATCCCCCCCATTTTTTTTTATCTTCTCCCCTCTTCTTTCCTGTGGGGTAAGATTCCCAATTGGGTATGTATGGTATGCCCTCCTTAGGCCAAATCTGATGACAGCAATGTTCACTCATTCCCCCCCTCATCTGCCCTCTCCCCTCCTCCCACAGAACTGCTTGCTCTTGCCACCTTTATGTGAGATAATCCACCCCATTCTGTCTCTCCTTATCTCCCTCTCTCAGTATGTTCCTCTCTCATCCTCTCTCTCTCTCTCTCTCTCTCTCTCTCTCTCTCTATATATATATATATATATATATATATATATATATATATATATATATATATATATATATACACACACACACATAGATATATACATACATACACATTCACCCATATACATACATAAACATATATGTATGCATATTCCCTTCAGCTACCCTAATACTGAGGTCTCATGAATCATACTCGTCATCTTTCCATGTAGGAATGTCAACAAAAGAATTCACCTTTAGTAAGTCCCTTGCAATTTCTTTTTCTTGTTCTTTTTCTTGATTACCTTTTCATGCTTCTCTTGAATCTTGTGTTGGAAAGTCAAATTTTCTCTTCAGTTCTGGTCTTTTCACTGGGAAAGCTTGAAAGTCCTGTATTTGGTTGAAAATCCATATTTTGCCTTGGAGCATGATACTCAGTTTTGCTGGGTAGGTGATTCTAGGTTTCAATCCTAGCTCCATTGACCTCCGGAATATCATATTTCAAGCACTTCTATCTCTTAATGTAGAGGCTGCCAGATCCTGTGTTATTCTGATTGGGTTTCCACAATACTCAAATTGTTTCTTTCTGGCTGCTTGCAGTATTTTCTCCTTGATCTGGGAGCTCTGGAATTTGGCAACAATATTCCTGGGAGATTTCTTTTCGGGATCTATTTGAGGAGGCGATCAATGGATTCTTTCAATTTCTATTTTGCCCTGTGGCTCTAGGATATCAGGGCAGTTCTCCTTGATAATTTCTTGAAAGATGATATCTAGGCTCTTTTTTTGATCATGGCTTTCAGGTAGTCCAATAATTTTTAAATTCTCTCTCCTGGATCTATTTTCCAGGTCACTGGTTTTTCCAATTAGATATTTGACATTGTCTTCCATTTTTTCATTCCTTTGGTTCTGTTTTATAATATCTTGATTTCTCATAAAGTCACTAGCTTCCACTTGCTCCAACCTAATTTTTAAAGTAGTATTTTCTTCAGTGGTCTTTTGGACCTCCTTTTCCATTTGGATAATTCTGCTTTTCAAGGCATTCTTCTCCTCATTGGCTTTTTGGAGCTCTTTTGCCATTTGAGTTAGTCTGTTTTTTAAGGTGATGTTTTCTTCAGTGTATTTTTCAGTATTTTTTTGGGTCTCCTTTAGGAAGTCATTGACTTGTTTTTCATGGTTTTCTCGCATCCTTCTCATTTCTCTTCCCAATTTTTCCTCTACTTCTCTAACTTGCTTTTCCAAATCCTTTTTGAGCTCTTCAATGGCCTGGATCCAGTCCATTGTTTTTCTTGGAGGCTTTTGGTGTAGGCTCTTGCATTTTATTGACTTCTTTAGGCTGTATGTTTTGGTCTTCATTGTCACCAAAGAAAGAATGCAAAGTCTGAGACTGAATCTGGGTGTGTTTTCGCTGCCTGGTCATATTCCCAGCCAACTAACTTGACCTTTGAGTTTTTCAGTGGGGTATGACTGCTTGTAGACTAGAGAGTTCTATGTTCCATATTTGGGGGGGAGGTGCCAGCTCTGCCACACCAGCACTGCTCCTTCCCCAAGAACCCCCAAACCGAACTGGGCTTAGATCTTCAGCAGGCTGTGCACTCCTGCTCTGATCTACCACTTAATTCCTGCCACTAGGTGGGCCTGGAGCCGGAAGCAACAACAGCGGTAGCTGCCCCACCTCCACTGCCCCCGGGCTGGAAGCCAAACCACAAACTCCTTCCACTCCCGCAGCTTTTCCCACTAACCTTCTCAGCAGTCTTTGGTGTTTGTGGGTTGAGAAGCCTGGTAACTGCCTCAGCTCACTGATTCAGGGCGCTACAGCATGCTCTGCCCAGTTGCTGGTCTTGTTGGTCCATGCCACTCAGGCTGGGCTCTGCTCCACTCCATTCCCAGCTCCCAGCTCCCAGCTCCCAGCTCCGTGTGGAATAGACCTCACCCAGAGACCATCCAGGCTGTCCTGGGCTGGAGCCCTGCTTCCGTCTGCTGTTCTGTGGGTTCTGCCATTCTAGAATTGGTTCAGAGCCATTTTTTATAGGTTTTTGGAGGGACTTGGTGGGGAGCTCACACTATTCCCTGCTTACCAGCTGCCATCTTGGTTCCGCCCCCCCTCTGTAAATATTCTTATATCTTTCCTAACTTCTCTTTTTAATATTTAATGTATGTATTTTCAGTTTTCAACATTCATTTTCATAAGTTTTAAATTTCCTCCCACTTTCCTACCGAAGATGGCATGCAGTCTAATATGGGCTCCACACATACATTCCTGTTAAACACATTTTCACATTAGTCATGTTGCATGGAAGAATTATAAGAAATGGGAGAAACCATGGGAAAGAAAACAAAACAAAAAAGAGTCTGTTTTACTCTGAATTCCAACTCCAACTTTCTCTGGATGTGGATGTCATTTGCCACCATGAGTCCTTTGGAACAGTCTTAGGTCCTTGAATTGATGAGAAGGGCTATCTATCAAAATCAGTACTCACACAGTGTAGCTATTATTGTGTGCAATGTTTTCCTGGTTCTTCATTCAGCATCAGTTCATATAAATCTTTCCAGGATTTCCTGAATTGTGCCTGTTCATCATTTTTTATAGCACAATAGTATTACATTACATCCATACACCACAACTTGTTCAGGCATTCACAAATTGACAGGCATCCTTTAGATTTCCAGTTCTTGGCCAACACAAAAAGAGCTGCTGTAAATATTTTTGTACATAGGGTTCTTTTCCCATTTTTGTTATCTAAAACTTTGGGATATAGCCATAGAAGCAATATTGCTGAGTCAAAGGGTATGAACACTTTTCAACACATTGGCTGATGTTCCAAATCACTCTCCAGAATGGTTGGATCAGCTCACAGCTCCACCAACAATGAATTAGTGTTCCTACTCTCCCACATCTTCCCCAGCATTTATCATTTTCCTGTTTTGTTATGTTATTGTGTTGGTAAGCAAAATGGGCTCTTAGCACTTAGTTCAACCAACTGCACTTGAAGAGTTTGGCTTTTGTTTCCTTTGAGTAATTCAGTGTATTTCATTGAGTCTTACTAGGTGCTAAGCCCAAGGCTCAAACCCCTATCAGGTGTAAAACCTATGTGGGTGTGGGTTGGTAATCAAGGTGGGGCCCAAGGTGGGACTAACTAAAGGGAGGGGCTAACTCCAGAGCCAATCATAGGAACCTAAGTTCTGGTCATTCAGATGATGTTTGATGACGTCTGAAATGCTTTAAGAAGAGAAAACAGAGCCATTTGCGCAGGGCTCTCACTCGTGGTGGCTCAAGGTGATAAGGAGACTCTGGGCAGCTGTAGCTAAGAGCCCTGCAACTCGTAACCCAGATGTTGGGACTTTGTTAAACTCTGGTTTATTGGGATTTGAATCAGACAATGTCTGTGTGTTGATGTTTGTACTTTGTTTGCATTTTGTTCTGAAAGTTAGGGTGCTGGCTTTTTCCCCTGAACTAAGTGAATGGTATTTGTATGCTGAATTAAAATAAGCTTGTCAACCCCTTAACATTACTTTCCTTACTAAAACAGATGAAAAGAACCTGTGCTTTTGCAGCGTGCTGGTAGCATTCTTGTTGTTGGGCTCATGTTGGTCTTTCACCCCCCCCCCAACAGCTGCTAGCTGGATTGTTGAAACAGTTAGGCAATTTTATAGAAGTGATGTGGTACTTCAGAGTTGTTCTGATTTGCATGTTTCTAATAAACAGTGATTTAGAGCATTTTTTCATATGATTGTAGATAGCTTTAATTTCTTCCTCTGAGAACTGCCTGTTCATATACTTTGACCATTTATCAATTGGGGAATGATTTGTATTCTTGTAAATCTGAGTCAGTCTCCATATATTTTAGAAATGAGGCCTTTATCAGAGATACTAGTTTTAAGAATTCTTTCCAAGTTTTCTGCTTCCTTCCTCATCTTTGTTGCATTGATTTTGAAGTTTTTATTCCCTAGTACATGGTCAGTTTTTGTGTATGTAGCATGTACTATTGAGAAGAACATATATTCCTTTCTATCCCCATTAAGTTTTCTTCAGAGGTCTATCATATCTACCTTCTATAAAATTCTATTCATCTCCTTAACTTCTTTCTTGTTTATTTTGAGGTTAGATTTATTAAGTTCATAGAAGGGGAGGCTGAGGTCCCCCACTAGTATAGTTTTCTGTCTATTTCTTCCTGTAAGTCCCTTAACTTCTCCTTTAAGAATTTGTATGCTATGCCACTTGGTGCACACATGATTGATAAAGATATTACTTCATTGTCTATGGTGTCTTTTAGTATGATATAGTTTCCTTCCTTATCTCTTTTAGTTAGATCTACTTTTGTTTTTTCCTTGTCTGAGATTAGAATTATCACCCCTGTTTTTTTTTCTTTACTTCAGCTGAAGCATAATATATTCTACTACAGCCTTTGACCTTTATCTTGTGTGTATCCCCCTGTTTCAAATGTACTTCTTTTAAACAACAAATTGTAAGATTATGGTATTTAATCCATTCTGCTACCTGCCTTTGTTTTATGGGAGAGTTCATCCCATTGGCATTCACGGTTATGATTACTATCTGTGTTTTTCTCTCTATCCTATTTCCCTGCCTGTTTATGCTTTTATTTCTCCCTTTTCCCTTTCCCTCTTCAAAAAAGTTTTGTTTTTGAACACCACCTCCCTCAATTTTCCCTCCCTATTAGCCCCCCTGCCTTATCTTACCCTTTTCCCTTACTGCTTCTTCCCTCCCTTCTAACCCTGACCCTTTCTTCACCTTTTGCCTTCTATTTTCAGATTAATTAATTAATTTTTAGCGTTCAACATTCATTTCCACAAGATTTTGAGTTACAAATTTTCTCCACATCTCTCCACTCTCTACACCCCAAGATAGCATGTATTCTGATTGTCCCTTTCCCCCATCTGCCTTCCCTTCTATCACCCCATTCCCCCCCATCCCTTTTCTCCTTACTTACTTGTAGGGCGTGATAGATTTCTACACTCCATTGCCTGTATATCTTATTTCCCAGTTGCATGTAAAAACAGTTTTCAACATTTGCTTTTATAACTTTGAGTTCCAAATTCTCTCCCTTCTTCCCTCCCTAACCCCCTCTTTGAGAAGGCAAGCAGTTAAGTATAGGTTATACATGTATTGTTAGCCAAACAATTCTATAATAGTCATTTTGTGAAAGACTAACTACATTTCTGTCCATCTTATCCCATCCCCTATTTAATCAGTTTTCTCCTTTGACCCTGTCCCTTTTCAAATGTGTTTGCTTCTGACTACCCCCTCCCCCAATCTGTCCTTCCTTCAACCATCCCCTTCCTCTTATCTCTTCCCCCCTACTTTCCTGTAGGGTAAGATACCAAATTGAGTGTGTATGTTATTCCTTCCTTAAACCAAAACCAATGAGGGTAAGATTCACTCATTCCCTTTCACCTCCCCTCTTTTCTCTTGCAATATAAGAGTTTTTTCTTGCCTCTTTTATGTGAGATAATTTACCACATTCTATCTCTCCCTTCTCTTTCTCCCAATATATACCTCTTTCACCCCTTAATTTTATTTTTAGATATCATCACTTCATATTCAACTCACCCTGTGCTTTCTGCATATATATATATGTATATATATATGTATATATATACTTATATGTATGTATATGTGTATATATATGTACATATGTATATATACATATACATGTATGTATATTCCCTTCAATTACCCTAATACTGAGAAGGGTCTCATGAGTTACAAATATCTTGTTTCCATGTAGGAATATAAACAGTTCAATTCTCATAAGTCCCTTATGATTTCTCTTTCCTGTTCACCTTTTCATGCTTCTCTTGATTCTTGTATTTGAAAGTCATATTTTGTATTCATCTCTGGTCTTCTCTTCAAGAATGCTTGAAAGTTCTACATTTCATTGAAAATCCATTTTTCCCCTGAAATATTATACTCAGTTTTGCTGGGTAGGTGATTCTTGGTTTTAATGCTACTCCTTTGACCTCTGAAATATCATATTTCAAGGCTTTGATCTCTTAATGTAGAAGCTACTACATCTTATGCATGTTTTTAATCCATTCTGCTATACACCTCTGTTTTATGGGAGAGTTCATCCCATTTACATTCACAGTTATGATTACTATCTGTGTCTTTTTTTTCCATTCTATTTCCCTCTCCACTCCTTTACTTTTATTTCTCCCTTCTCCTCCTCAAAAGAGTTTTTGCTTTTGACCACCACCTCCCTCCATATTCCGTCCCTGTCAACCCCTGATTTTTCCCTTGCTAATTCTTCCCTCCCTTCTAACCACTGCCCCTTTCTTTCCCCTTTCCCCTCCTTTAGGGCAATTTTGATTTCTGTACTTAACAGAGTATGCTATTTCCTCCTTGAATCAAACCTGATGAGAGTCAAACTCAAATACTGCTCTTCTCCCTCCCTTCTTTCCCTCTACCATAATATCTTTGTGCCTCTTCATGTGATGTAATTAACCCTTTTCTGCCTCCTCTTTACCTCTTCTCCCATTGCAATCCCTTTATATTTCTCCAATAAGTTTTTTTTAATCATCATATCAGTTAATTTATACCTACATGCTCTGTCTCTGCATATTCCTTTTAGATATCATACTAACTATACTATTCTCAAAATTAGCCACTATATTCCTCCCATATAGGGATATAAACAATTTCCCCTTATTGAATAATGAGGCTTTTTTTCTTTTTCTTTTTCCCTGCCATGTACCTATTTATGCCTCTCTTGAGTCTTGTATTTGAAGATCCAATTTTTCATTGAGCTCTGGCCTTTGCATCACGAAGGTATAGAATTCCTTTATTTCATTATATATCCATCTCCTCACCTGAAAGATTATGCTCAATTTTTTCTGCATCGTTGATCGTTGGTTGTAGTCCAAGTTCTTTTGACTTTCAGATATCATATTCCAATCCTTCTGATCTTTTAACATACAAAGTGCAAGGTCCTGTGTGATCCTGACTACAATTCTGTGATATTTAAATTGTTTCTTTCTGGTTGTTTGCAGTATTTTCTCCTTGGATTGATAATTTTGGAATTTGGCTACAATATTCCTTGGAGTTTTCAATTTTCGATCTCTTTTACAGAGTGATCAGTCGATTCTTTCAATGACTATTTTACTGTCTCATTCTAGGACCTTGGAGGATTATTCCTTGATGATTTCTTGGAAGATACTGTCCAGGCTCTTTTTCATCATGGCTTTCTGGTAGAAGAATAATTCTTAGATTATCTCTCCTGGATCTATTTTCCAGGTCAGTTGTCTTTCCAATAACATTTCGTGTTTTCTTCTATTTTTTCAGTCTTTAGATTTTTTTTGATTCTTGATGCCTCATACAGTCATTAACTCCTACCTGACCAATTCTATTTTTTTAAATTATTTTTTATTATTTATTTAATATTTCAGTTTCCAACATTGATTTCCACAAGATTTTGAGAGACAAGGAAAGAAACTATATCCTGCTGAAAGGTACTATAGACAATGAAGCAATATCATTACTTAACATATATGCACAAAGTAGTATAACCTATAAATTCTTAGAGGAGAGAGTAAGGGGTTTACAGGAAGAAACAGACAGCAAAACTATACTAATTGGGGACCTCAATCTCCAAGTCTCTGAACTTGATAAATCTAACCTCAAAATAAACAAGGAAGATGTTAACGAGGTGAATAGAATTTTAGAAAATGTAGATATGATAGACCTCAGGAGAAAACTGAATGGGGATACAAAGTAATATGCCTTTTTCTCAGCAGTACATGCTACATACACAAAAACTGACCATGTACTAGGGAATAAAAACTTCACAACCAAATGAAGAAAGTCAAAAATAATCAATGCATCATTTTCAGATCATGATGCAATAAAAATTATTTGTAATAAAGGACCATGGAAAGATAAACTAAAAATTGATTGGAAACTAAATAATCCAATTCTAAAGAATGAGTGGGCCAAAGAACAAATCATAGAAACAATTAATAATTCCATTCAAGAGAATGATAATACTGAGACAACATACCAAAACTTATGGGATGCAGCAAAAGCAGTTCTTAGAGGAAGTTTTATATTTCTAAATGCTTCCATGAATAAAATAGATAAAAAGGAGATCAATGAATTGGGCATGCAATTGAAAAAGCTAGAAAAAAGAGCAAATGGAAAATCCTCAATGAAATAACAAATTAGAAATAAGGGAAACCAAAGGAGAGGTTAATAAAATTGAAATCAAGAAAACTATTGAACTAATAAATAAAATTAAGAGCTGGTTTTATGAAAAAAACAATGAAGTTGATAAATGGTCAATTTGACTTAAAAAAAGAAAGAAGAAAATCACATTACCATTTTTGAAAATGAAAAGGGTGAATTCACCTCCAAAGAAGAGGAAATTAAAATAATAATTCAGAATTATTTTGCCTAATTGTATACCCACAATTCGACAATCTTAGGGAAATGGATGAATATTTACAAAAATATATTATTTTAAACAGAAGAGGAAATAAAATACTTGAGTAACTCTATCTCAGAAAAAAATGAGCAAGTTATCAATGAACTCCCTAGGAAACATCTCCCGGGCCAGATGGTTTTACATGTGGATTCCATCAAACATTTAAAGAACAATTAATTGCTATACTTTATAGACTATTTAGGAAAATCAGCCAATTAGGAATCCTACCAAATGATTTTTATGACACAAATATGGTACTAATACCTAAGCCATGAAGAGACAAAACAGAGAAAGAAAATTATGGGCCAATTTCCCGAATGAATATTGACACAAACATTTTAAATAAAAGATTAGCAAAAAGATTTCAGCATCTTATCACAAGAATAATATATTACAACAAGGTAGGATTTATTCCAGGAATGCAAGGCTGGTACAATATAAGGAAAACTATCAGTATAATTGATCATATCAACAACAAAATTAGCAGAAATCATATGATTATCTCAATACATGCAGAAAAAGCTTTTGACAAAATACAACGCCCAATCCTATTAAAAACACCAGAAAGCATAGGAATAAACAGTCTCCCTTAAAATGATAAGTAGCAGCTGGATAAAACCATCAGCAAGCATTATATGTAATAGGGATAAGCTAGATGCATTCCCCATATGATAGGGGGTGAAAGAAGGATGTCCACTATCACCCCTTTATTCAATTTGGTACTAGAAATGTTAGCTTTAGCAATGAGAAGAAAAAGAAATTGAAGGAATTAAAATAAGTGAAGAAGAAACTAATTTATCACTCATTGCAGATGATATGATGATTTACGTAGAGAACAAAGTTGCAGGATTTAGAATAAACCCACATACATCCTTACCATTCATATATATTACTAACATATCCTAACAACAACAGATGGAAAGAGAAATTCCATTTAAAGTTATTGTAGACACTAAAAAATTTTTGGGAGTCTACCTGTCAAGACAAATTCAGGACCTATATGAACACAATTATGAACCACTTTTCATACAAATAAAGTCAGATGTAAATAAATGGAAAAACATCAGTGGTTCATAGTTAAGCCAAGATAATATAATAAAAATGATAATTTTACCTAAATTAATTTACTTATTCAGTACCATGCCAATCAAACTACCAAAAAACTATTTTAGAGAGCTGGATAAAATAATGACAAAATTCATCTGTAAGAACAAAATATCCAGAATACTAAGGAAATTAATGAAAAGAAATGCTAAAGAAGGTGCCTTAACCGTACCAGATCTTAAACTGTATTATAAAGCAGCAGTCATCAAAACTACTTGGTGCTAGCTAAGAAACAGAGTGTTGTATCAGTGGAATAGGTTAGGTACACAAGACACAGTAGTCAATGACTATAGCAATCTGATCCAACTTCTGTATTGAGAATTCACTATTTCACAAAAACTGCTGAGATAAGTGGAAAACAGTACTGCAGAAACTGGGCATAAACCAATATCTTACACCATATACCAAAATAAAGTAAAAATGAGTTCAGGATTAAGGAATAAAGGCTCATCTTATAAGCAATTTGGAAGAGCAAGGAATAGTTTACCTGTCAGATTTATGGAGAAAAGAAGAAGTCATGATCAAACAATAGAGAGAGTGTTACAAAATACAAAATGGATATTTTTGATTACGTAAAATGGGAAAGTTTTTGTACAAAGTCAATGCAACAAAGATTAGGAGCAAAGCAGAAAATTGGATAAGAATCTCTACAAGCAGTGTTTTTGATAAAGGCCTCATCTCTAAAATATACAGGGAGCTTAGTCAAATTTGCAAGAATACAATTCATTCCCAGTTGAGAATTGGTCAAAGGATATTAAAAGGAAACTTTCAGAGGAAGGAACCAAAGATATCTATACTCATATGAAAAAAAAATTGCTTTGAATCACTATTGATTAGAGAAATGAATATCAAAACAACTCTTAGGTACCACATCTTTCCTGTCGTATTGGCTAACATGACAAAACAGCAAAATCATAAATGCTGGAGAGGATGTAGGAAAATTGGAACACTGTTACATTGTTGGTGGAGTGTGAACTGATCCAGCCATTCTAAAGAGCAATTTGAAACTATGCGCAAAGGGGTGTAAAAATATGCAAATCCTTTGACCCAGCAATGCCACTTCTAGGGTTGTATCCCAAAGAGATCACAGAAGTGGGGAATGGAAAAGTATTTACAAAAGTATTTATAGCATCTCTTTTTGTGGTGGCAAAGAATTGGAAATCAAGGGGATGATCATCAAGTGGGGAATGGCTGAACAAATTGTGGTATGTGAATGTAATGGAATGCTATTGTGCTTTAAGAAATGAGGAGCTGATGGGCTTCACTACACCCTAGAACAACTTATATGAACTGATGCTGAGAGAGGGGGGCAAAACTAGGAGATCATTAAATACAATTACAGAGACATGGTCTCCATAAGGAATAACTTTGATAAACTTGACTCTTCTCATCAGTGCAAGGTTCCAATACAGCTCCAAAAGACTCATGATGGAAAAAGGTTATGCACAGGCAAATAAAGAATTACAGAGTCTGAATGCAGATTGAAACAAACTATTTGCTCTCTTTTTTCCCTTCCTTTTTGGTTTTCATTTCTTCTTTCTCATGATTCATTCTATTAGTTATAATTCTTCTTTACAATTGGAGTATTATGGAAATACATTCAATTCAAAGGTATATGGCTAACCTATGTTGGATTACATGCTGTCTTGGGAGGGAAGGGGGAGAGAGAGGGAGAGAAAATTTGGAACTCAAATCCTTATGAATCTGAGTGTTGTAAAGTTAAAATAAAAATGAATTTAAAAAAAAAAAGAAGGATCCTTGCCATTGATCTCACCAGCTTCCAGAGCTAAAATACTGCCATACCCCTTTTGCTGGCTCCATTATTCCAGGATTTTTCCTGGGGCAATATCCTTTGGGGTTTTCAAGGCAGCAGGGGGGATGAGAGCCATTATGGTTTGCTCCCCCATCTTGGCTCTTGGAAGTTCAAGTAGGTGACTTTTTTATCATTTCTATTTAATATTTTAGTTTTCAGCATTGATTTCCACAAGATTTTGAGTTACAAATTTTCTCTCTATTTCTACCCTCACTCCCCCACTCCAAGATGGCATATATTCTGATTACCCCATTCCTCAGTCAGCCCTCCCTTCTGTCACCCCACTTCCCCCCATTCCCTTTCCCCTTACTTTCTTTATGGCAGGATAGATTTCTAGGCCCAATTTTGTATACATCTTGTTTACAAGCTACATGAAAAAAGAACTTTTTTTTTAGCATCTGCTTTTAAAACTTTGAGTTCCAAATTCTCTCCCCACTTTCCTTCCCACCCACCCTCACTAGGAAGGCAAGCAATTTGACATAGGTCACATATGTATCATTGTGTAAAATATTTCCACAATACTCAAGTTGTGAAAGGCTAAGTCTATTTCCTTCCATCCTATCCTGTCTCCCTTTATTCAGCTTTCTCCCTTGACCCTGTCCCTTTTCAATAGTGTTTGCTTTTGATTACCTCCTCCCCTTATCTGCCCTCCCTTCTCTCATCTCCCCTTTTTTATCTCCTTTCCATTATCTTCCTGTGGAGTAAGATCCAATTGAGTGTGTATGTTATTCCCTTCTCAAGTCAAATCCAATGAGAGCAAGATTCATTCATTCCCCCTCACCTGCCTCCTCTTCCCTTCCAATAGAACTGTTTTTTCATGCCACTTTTATGTGAGATAATTTACCCCATTCTATCTCTCCTTTTCTCCATCTCTTAATATATTCCTCACCCCTTAATTTAATTTATTTTTTTAGATGTCATCCCTTCATATTTAAGTCACCCTGTGGCCTCTGTATATACATACACACACATGTGTATATATAAATATATGTGTATATATATATATATATATATATATATATATATATGTGTGTGTGTGTGTGTGTGTGTGTGTGTGTGTGCATCCCCTTCATCTACCCTAATACTGAAAAAGGTGGCATGAATTACACACATCATCTTTCCATGTAGGAATGTAAACAAAACAGTTCAACTTTAGTAAGTCCTTTATGGTTTCTCTTTCTTATTTACCTTTTCATTCTTCTCTTGATTCTTGTATTTGAGGGTCAAATTTTCTATTCAACTCTGGTCTTTTCATTGAGAAAGCTTGAAAGTCCTCTATTTTATTGAAAATCCATATTTTGTCTTGGAGCATTATTCTCAGTTTTGCTGTGTAGGTTATTCTTGGTTTTAATCCTAGCTCCTTTGACCTCTGGAATATCATATTCCAAGCCCTTCAGTCCCTTAATGTAGAAACTGCTAGATCTTGTATTGTCCTGATTGTGTTTCCCCAATATTCAAATTGTTTCTTTCTGGCTGCTTGGAGTATTTTCTCCTTGACCTGGGAACTATGGAACTTGCCAAAAATATTCCTAGGAGTGTTCTTTCTGGGATCTTTTTCAAGAGGCAGTCGATGGATTCTTTCAATTTCTATTTTACCCTCTGGCTTTAGAGTATCAGTGAAGTTTTCCTTGATAATTTCTTGAAAGATGATGGCTAGGTTCTTTTTTTGGTCATGGCTTTCAGGTAGTCTAATAATTTTAAATTTTCTCTCTTGGATCTATTTTCCAGGTCAGTAGTTTTTCCAATGAGATATTTGACATTGTCTTCCATTTTTTTAATTCCTTTGGTTCCGTTTTATAATATCATGATTTCTCATAAAGTCACTAGCTTTCACTGGTGCCAATCTAATTTTTAAGGTAGTATTTTCTTCAGTGGTCTTTTGGACCTCCTTTTCCATTTGGCTAATTCTGTCTTTTGAGGCATTCTTCTCCTCATTGGCTTTTTGGAGCTCTTTTGCCATTTGGGTTAGTCTATTCTTTAAGGTGTTATTTTCTTCAGTATTTTTTGAGGTCTCCTTTAGCAAGTCATTGTCTTTTTTCATGGTTTTCTTGCATCACTCTCATTTCTCTTCCCATTTTTTCCTCTACTTCTCTAACTTGCTTTTTCAAATCCTTTTTGAGCTCTTCCATGGCTTGAGAGTAATTCATATTTTTCTTGGAGGCTTTTGATATAGGCTCTTTGAGTTTGTTGATTTTTTTCTGGCTGTATGTTTTGGTCCTCTTTGTCAACAAAAAAAAGGAATCTAGAGTTTGAGTTTGAGTCTGTGTTTGAGTCTGAGTTCATTTTCACTGCCTGTTCATGTTTCCAACCAACTACTTGACCCTTGAGCTTTTTGTCAGGGTATGACTGCTTGTAGAGTACAGAGTACTTTGTCCCAAGCTTTAGGGTCCAAGCACTGCTGTTTGCAGAGCTACTTCTACTCCACAGTCACCACAGGCTCTGTCACAGCAGTGGTCCTCCTCCCCCAAGAACCACCAACCAGGACCACATTCCAGATCCAAGCAGGGCACAGCAAGAGAACCTGCCTCTGTGCCCACAAATTGTTCCTTGCACTCCCATCTGATTCATTGCAAATTCCTCCCACTGTGTAAGCCAGGGACTTGGGAAGCAGCTGATGTTGGAGCTCTGGAAGCAGCCTCAGGAGCTTCCTGCTGCTGCCACCACCATCGCTGCACCACTTCCACCACCCCCAGGGATGGGGCCAGACGACTGTCACCTTGATCCCGCAGTTTCCCACTAATCTGCTTTTTGGCTTTTGTGGGTTGAGAAGTCCGGTAGCTGCATCAGCTCAATGATTCTTGGCCCTAAGGCCTGTTCTGGCCAGATGACTCCTGGTCTGGTTTGTCTTGGCGTGGCCCACACTGGGCTGCACTCCGTTCCCAGCACCATTCTTTTTTTTTTTTCCTCTTTTTTTTTTTCTTTTCTTTTCTTTTTTCTTTATTTATTTTTAGTTTACCACACACGGTTCTACATAGTTTTGATTTCCAGTTTTTCTCCCCTCCCTCCCCCCTCCCTCCCCAAGACGGCATGAAGTCTCATATAACTGTCATGTATAACTTCGCATTGAATTAATTTATGCTCTAGTCAAGTCGTGGAGAAGAATTTTGACCAATGGAATGAATCATGAGAAAGAAGAAACAGAACCAAAAAAAAAAACAAAAAAAAACAAAAAAAAACACCAAAAACAAAAACAAAAGAGAAGCAGAAAAGGGGAGCATGTAGTGTGCCTCAGTCTGTATTCAAACTTCGCAGTTCTTTCTCTGAATGAAGATAGCATTCTCCATCGTGAGTCCCCTGGAGTTGTCCTTGCCCCTTTAGGTTGCTGAGAGAAGGGCAGTATGTCAGGGTTGGTCCTCACGGAATCCACATATCTGTGGCTGTGCACAATGTTCTCCTGGCTCTGCTCCGCTCACTCAGCATTATGTCGTGTAGGTTTTTCCAGGTTGTTATGAAGTCTGCATCATCCCCATTTCTTATGGCACAATAGTATTCCATCACCTTCATATACCACAGCTTGTTCAGCCATTCCCCAATTGATGGGCATCCCTTTGCTTTCCAATTCTTGGCTACCACAAAGAGAGCTGCTATAAATATTCTTGTACATATGGGTCCTTTTCCTGCTTGCGTGATTTCTTTGGGATACAACCCTAGAAGTGGTATTACTGGGTCAAAGGGTATGAACATTTCTATAGCCCTTTGGGCATAGTTCCACACCGCCCTCCAAAATGGCTGGATCAGCTCGCAACTCCACCAGCAATGCAACAATGTTCCAATTTCCCCACATCCTTTCCAGCATTTGTCATTCTCCTGATTTGTTATTTTAGCCAATCTGACAGGAGAGATGTGGTATCTAAGAGTTGTTTTGATTTGCATTTCTCTAATCAGCAGCGATCCAGAGCATTTTTCCATATGCCTGTAGATAGCTTTAATTTCTTCCTCTGAAAACTGCCTGTTCATATCCTTTGACCATTTCTCAATTGGGGAATGGCTTGTATTCCTATATATTTGGCTTAGCTCCCTGTATATTTTAGAAATGAGGCCTTTATCAGAGATACTAGTTGCAAAGATTTTCTCCCAATTTTCTGCTTCCCTCCTAATTCTTGTTGCATTGCCTTTTTTTGTACAAAAACATTTCAATTTGACATAATCAAAATTATCCATTTTGCATTTTGTAATGCTCTCTATCTCTTGTTGGGTCATGAATTCTTTACTTTTCCACAAATCTGATAAGTAAACTATTCCTTGCTTTCCCAAATTACTTAGAGTATCAACTTTTACTCCTAAATCATGAACCCATTTTGACTTTATTTTGGTATATGGTATAAGATATTGGTCTATGCCCAGTTTTTGCCCTACCATTTTCCAATTTTCCCAACAGTTTTGTGAAATAGTGAATTATTAGCCCAGAAACTGGCCTGACCCATTCCTATTAAAAACACTAGAAAGCATAGGAATAAGGGGAACCTTCCTCAAAATTATAAATAGCATCTACCTAAAACCATCAACAAGCATTATTTGTAATGGGGATAAACTAGATGCATTCCCAATAAGATCAGGGGTGAAACAAGGATGTCCATTATCACCCCTATTATTCAATTTGGTGCTAGAAACATTAGCTGTAGCAATAAGAGAAGAAAAAGAAATTGAAGGAATTAGAATAGGAAAAGAAGAAACTAAATTATCACTTTTTGCAGATGATATGATGATTTATCTAGAGAATCCTAGAGAATCAAGTAAAAAACTACTTGAAATAATAAACAACTTTAGCAAAGTTGCAGGATATAAAATAAACCCACATAAATCCTCAGCATTCCTATACATTACTGACAAAGCCCAACAGCAAGAGATAGAAAGAGAAATTCCATTCAAAGTTACTGAAGACACTATAAAATATTTGGGAGTCTATTTGCCAAGACAAACCCAGGGCCTATATGAATATAACTATGAAACACTTTTCACGCGAATAAAATCAGATCTAAATAAATGGAGAAATATCAGTTGCTCATGGTTAGGCCGAGCTAATATAATAAAAATGACAATTCTACCTAAATTAATCTATCTATTCAGTGCCATACCAATAGAACTACCAAAAATTTTTTTTACTGAACTGGACAAAATAATAACAAAATTCATTTGGAAAAACAAGAGGTCTAGAGTATCTAGGATATTAATGAAAAGACATGCTAGGGATGGTGGTATAGCCACACCAGATATTAAACTGTACTACACAGCAGCAGTCATCAAAACTGCCTGGTACTGGTTAAGAAACAGGGGTGTGGATCAGTGGAATAGGATAGGTACACAAGTAGGTGAAATCAACAAGTTTAGCCATCTACTCTTTGATAAACCCAAAGAAGCCAGTTTCTGGGCTAATAATTCACTATTTCACAAAAACTGTTGGGAAAATTGGAAAATGGTAGGGCAAAAACTGGGCATAGACCAATATCTTACACCATATACCAAAATAAAGTCAAAATGGGTTCATGATTTAGGAGTAAAAGTTGATACTCTAAGTAATTTGGTAATCCCAACACCATTCTATAGACCCTTCCCAGCAACCTTCCAGCTTCTCCTGGGCTGGAGACCTGTTTCCCTCTGCTATTTTGTGGGTTCCACAGCTCTAGAATTTGTTCAGAACCATTTTTACAGGTGTTTGGAGGGATTTGGGGGAGAACCTAAACAAGTCCCTGTTTTCCAGCTGCCATCTTGGCTCTGCCCCCCCAAGTAGGTGACTTAAACATTTAGTCTGTGGACTGATAGCCCTAGAAGTAGCTGCTGCTGCCCTGCACCTCTCTCTCACCTAGGTATGAGAGACTCTCATCCTGTGCAGAGAGATCCAGTGCAGTGGCACTGGTGATACCGTCTGCCAGGGCCTGCTCCCACTCTGCTATGGTCAGATGTAAACTTGCATGATCTGTGCTCTCCCAGTCCAGTTCAACAGATCCTTTCTGTCAACCTTCTGGACTCTCCTGGGCTGGAAATCTGCCACATTCTGTCTCCTAATGGATTCTACTCTCAAATTTGTTCAAATTCACTTTTTTAGAGGTATCTGAAAAAAAAATTGTGAGAGAGCTCAGGTGGGTCCCTGCTTTCACTCTGCCATCTTGACTCTGCCCTCAAAACTTCTGATGGAAGTAAATGTTCCTGTTAACTTAGAGGTTCTTTTACTTCATTTAAAGAAACTATATGTTGATTAAACGTACTATAGATAATGAAGTAAAATAAATATCTATCTTTCTATATCTATCTTTATCTATATATAATGAGAACAAACCAAAAGAAAAAGGACTCATATGTACAAAGATATTAATAACAGTATTGGAAACCTAAGGGATGTTCATCAATTGTGGAATCAAATGTGGAATTATTCATCTGAACAAGGTGCAATATAAGATTGTGATGGAATACTACTGTGCTATAAGAATATGATGAAGGGGATAGTTTCAGAAAGACTTGGAAATACTTTTATGAACTGATGCAAAGTAAAGTGACCAGAGCCAGGATAATAGTGTACACAGTAACAGCAATACTGTATTTATGATCAACTGAGAATGACAGATATTCTGATCAACAAAACAATCCATCACAATTCCAAAGGACTGATAATAAAAAATGTTATCCACTTCCAGAGAAAGAACTGATGATCTCTGAATAAAGATTGAAACATATTTTCTTGATTTCTCAGTAGATGGGGAAAGGAGTGGAGGGAGGGAGAGAATTTGGAACTGGAATTTATTTTAAAAATTAATTTTCAGTTCTTTCTTTTTATGTCAAAATCACCTTTACATTTTTATGAGTTTACTCTTCAATCTCTGATGAGTTAGAGTGTGGAACCATGTTTAGCAATCCTCTCTTCCTTTTCTCCCAGCCAGGTGACTAAATTTTAATTTGGGCACGGGGACCATAGACAGTAAATTGGTGACTCAAAACAAATTACTCCAAAACTTTATGTAATCTCCATGCTGAGAAAGATCATTAGTACCTGTCTATCATAATAATGATGAGTGATTACAACAGACCTTACTTGCGCAATGCTATTAGCACAGTTGCTTCCTTAGCAGCTTTTAACACCTGAAAGCCATGCTTTTTCCACTGCATTCCTTCTGCTTCTCTCACTAACAATTTATGGTGTGTTGTTAATTTCATTTCCTCATATTTTCTTATTTATCTTTACTTACCAAATAACTTTTTTTCTTTCTTTAGTCCTCTTCCTAGTTGTTCTATTTTAGGTTGAATTTTCCTTGAGATTGAATCCTTTTTTAACCCATGTCATTCTCTTCTAACTTTTATTTTTCCCCAAAACTTCCCTTTTCACGTTAAATTTCTGTTCTAATAATTTATAACATAAATCTCTGCTAAGTTGTTTTCACAATTATGTTGTTTTTAGTTCAAATTTTTGCCCTTTCCAAGTTATTTCTGCCATATGAATTCTCACTTGAAAATTAAGATTTTGTTTAAAGAAATTAATTGGTAATAATTCATGCCATCTTTATTAACATGGTATATAGATGTAGAGCTAGGCAATAACATTACTAAATGATTAACAAAACTCAAAATGACTTATTCTCATATTTCAACTTAGTCAGAAGTCTATTTTTATGCCCAAGGAAATTGTCCATGGTCCTATGCTTTCAGAATTTTTGAATATCAATTATGTATGATATCATAGATACTGAGAAAAATACAAAGTCACATAAGACATTTTCCCTAAAGTATCATACAGTCTCCTTTTGGATATTGAAGTATATGCATGTGTTTTATGTATTTTTTTCATTTACCAATCAATTTCTTATTTTGAATACTATGACTATCCTCATGCTTGTGGTTTGAAGTCTACAGATGCATGAATCCTAAGTTTTGGAACCAATAATTTAACTAATAAATTACTTCTTAAGCAAACACTTATTAATCACTTGCTATGGGCCAGATATTGTGCTGAGCTATGCTTTAGGGAAACAAAGGTGGTGGTGTTTAAGATAAATCTTAAAGAATGTCTAAGGTCTCAAGAGTTAAAAGACAGGAGGGAAATCATTCCACATGTGGAGAACAGCCAGTGCAAAGACATGCAGATGAGAGATGGAGTGTCCTGTGGAAAGAACAAAGGGCAGAAAAATATGCCTGGATGATAGAATGTCTGGATGGTGATAGAATATAAGGAGTTTGGGAAGATAGGATGAGGTCAAGTCGGAAAGTGCTTTAAATGCAAAGAATTGATTTTTGATATTAGAAGCAATTTGCATTAGGAAGTGACATAGTCACAGTTATAGTTCAGGAAAATTAATATGATAACTGAGAGGAGTTTGAAGTGAAGTTGCATCTGACTTGAAGCAGAGAGAATAAATGAGAAAACTATTACAGCAGTCCATGTTAAAGGTGATTGAGGCCTCAACTAGAATTGTGGTTTTGTGAGTAGAGTTAAAGAAATACATCTGAGAGATGATGTAGCAAAACAAATAGTCAGATTTGTTAACAAGTTTGATATGTGGAATTGAATACAAAATGATAATGGTGTTTGAAGCTTGGTAAATGGAAGGATTA
The DNA here is from genome assembly GCF_011100635.1 of Trichosurus vulpecula. NCBI lineage: Eukaryota > Metazoa > Chordata > Mammalia > Diprotodontia > Phalangeridae > Trichosurus > Trichosurus vulpecula. The sequence continues at coordinate 128,003,936 of NC_050573.1, read as the reverse complement.
TAGTTATTTTAGCAATAATAGGGAGGTTCAGAATAAGAGAGTTAGGTGGGAAAGAGGATTTCCCTTTTGGTCATTAAGATTTGAGATGTAAATGGAACATCTAGTTCAAAAAGTCAGAAAGGTAGTTGGATAAGGCATGAATGGATCTCAAGAGAGAAACTATAAGCTGGATAAATAGATTGGATAATCATCTCCATAGAGATGATAATTGAACTTAGGACAGCTGATTAGATTATAAACTAAAAGAGGGTAGAGAGAAAAGAGAGCTCAGAACAGAAATAGAGTTGATAAATGAATCAATTACTATGTCTTCTCATTGTTTAAGACTTCCAAAGTGAAACTTTGGGAACTCTTATTTTTCTACAATAAATCATGTGTAACAAAAGAAGCATTTGTTTAATGTATTATTAATTGTAAACCTTTTTATTTGCGTGTTTAGAATAAATTATTTTCTTTGGACAGCCAGTTTTGATCTTATACTTTATGTGCTAAAAGTCAGCAAGTTTTTGTACTTTTTACAAAAATTTTGTCCCATCTTACTGTTCCCCTTCCCCCAACATACAGTAGCATCTCTTAAAGTTTTTCTCAGGATAATTATTAGCACTCAAACTGGGCAGATCTCACACTAAAGGATACATTTTAGAACATATCACTTAGAGTTTCCCACCAGAAAATAACTCCCTTTATCTGAGGCTACTTAAAGTCTTGAAAATATGCCCAGATCAAATCTTTTAGAGACCAATATCTGGTTTAGAAAATAATATTCATGAGCTTAGCCCTTGTTGCCTGGAAAATTAGAAGTCTCAAATATTCAAACCTCATTTTAAAATGGAACTAATGGAAGCAGATACTTTAGAAGCAGAGATTTTTCTCTTTGTAAGCAAGAACAATCCAATCTCAAGTTGCTTTGCTGCTTAAGACTTCACTTGCTGCTGTTACAGGGATGCTAGTACTTATATTAGCTTGTCAAAGGCTGGCACAAGACCAGGAAGTCCATGGATCAGAGCATCATTACCTTCATTTGGAAACATCTCACAAGTTTCTGGAAGCTTTATTGTTCTCTGCACTCTTTGTCCCTATGAAACTTGATTGGCTCTAACACATCCTTCAATAAACTCTAATGGAACATATGTCATGAGCAGCATGTGACTTTAATATTTTAGTGTCAAGGAGATAGCAAGATCATCTATGTGTATAACATTTTGTGACAAATGTTGAAGAATGGACAGGAGAGCATAATCCACTCCCCAGCCTTTATATTTGGCACCATGAATCTAAGACCGCCTCAAAACATTATATTTCCAAATTGAATGTGGACACATGTAAGAGGTACACATCAAATGCTATGACAATTTACAAGGAAAGAAAAATCACATCTGGTTTAGTGGATAACATTTCCTCAGGCTACTCTCAAAACTCCCACATGCAAGTTTGTCCTCCAGTGTTGTAAAGTGGAATAGACTACTACACCAGGGTCAAAGGACTCCATGGTTCCACACTACTAAAACTTCAGCTTATGTGTTGAGCACTGTAGCTAGTTTGGTGTACTTTAATAGTCAGCTTGTTGTCACAATTAGCTGAAAGAAAAAAATAACTTTACTGATATCACATTATAGGAACAAGTGTAAGAAAATAATCTGTCCCTCAATAAATATGGGACATACTCTTCCTCAAATGCATGGAACATAAGTGAGAAGAATGGGCAAATACTTTAAGCAAACTTATACAGAAAGACAAATACACATAAGGAATGCATGTGGCTAGGGTAACTTACTCATCCAACTCTGCAGAGCCATGCTGTCCTTTCAATTTTGATTGTGTTCTCAAACTATTCACCTCTGTACACAATATTTTGGTTAGGTAACTCATTTAGTTGGGCTTTCTGGGTATGATCCTTTCTACTGATCAATCCCAGACTCACAGTTAATTCTGTCTTGAATCGAAAGATAGCTGTCATTCTTCTTACTTGCAGGGCTTACGTTCCTTGAGTCTGGCTTTTGCTTTGACTTTCTTTTTGCATACTCCCTTCTGGGTACCTTGTCTTATGCTAGAATAGTACTTCTCTTGAGAGACACCGTAATGTTTCAGGAAGAGCAGAGACAAGTAATCTACCTGTTTAAGGAATGTGGTCCTTCAGCATCACTGTCTAGCTAGTTTCTATTTTCCTAACATTTTAATGAATACTTTTTTATAGCTTGTAAAAGGGTAGCAAAACTGCCTTCTAATGGCATAAGGCATGGCTGTCATACTTTACACTTGTATATCTTGATATCTTGTAATCTATTTCCTGTCTTCTTATATTCTATGATTTTATCATGTGATCTGGGAGAAGTCCATCGATCTGGGCTCTCCTGGTCAACTTGAATTTAATAGGTAATCACCAAGAGAAATTGGATAAGCTCTTCCCCTCTTGTGCTTGAGATATTCATAAGATATATGAATAGGAGGTTAGCTGCCCCCATATAAAAATACTGATGCACAAAATGAAGGATTCAACAAAGATATGATACAGCCACAGCAAAAATGAAAACAAAGGAGAAATATTTCAATCACATTTAGAGAAAAGCTTGCATTAAAGGATATGGATTCTATATGGCCTACAAATGAAACAGCACTACATAGGGAGGCTAAACTGGGAGCACTAGGATTAGAATGACAGGGAATTTTATAACCACCCCTTCTCATCTTCATAATGATAGTTTTCATTCTCTTTCCTCATTCTCATTCTCTTCCTTTCCTCATGGTGTTTTTGTCTCCTTCATATTGTGTGGTGTAAATAAAATTCTTTCTGTGTTTAAGTACTTGCAGAGTCTGCTTTTGAGGCAATAAAAAAGTCAGATGCTGAAGTATTCATGGTTTCACTGGGTGGAAAATGTTTGTGAGAAGTACTCTTAATATTTTACTCAGGTTTTTGCGTTAGATGTGATACCATGACACCAGTTTCACATATTTTAGGGCACTGTGTTTGCTGTTTCATAGCTTATTATGAGAGTATGAGAGTGTAGAAGTATAAATACCTACAATTTAGGATAATTCATTGAAGAGAAACATGGCTTATAGAGAATATAAAATGTTCTCCATCCTATCCTGAATAAAACTGAGGTATCCATCCATCATCTATGTATCTAGCTATCTATTTCATTAATTTATTTATTCATTTATTACACCATAATTTTATTCTGTGTAAAAAGTTTTCCTATGTTTTAATATTATGAAATATTTCAGGTTAGTTTTACCTCTTTTTTAAATACTTAAAAACACAAACCTAAATAAAATTTCTAGAAAAGCATGCAGATTGTCACTTTCTCATGCTTGGAGTCAGCCACAGAGATGTCTTGATTACAGAGTCAGTAAATTATAGGACTAAAATCTTGCTAGCCAATTATTCAGTTAGAAAGTTATCACATTTTTTCAACTAACGAATTTTGTCATATCACTTCCATAAATGATTTATAGTAAATTACTCATTAGTATAAGAGAAAAGTGAAATGAATGGGGGAAGAGACCAAGCATTTATTGAGTACCAATTATATGGAAATGGTTAGACAGGGACAGATTCAGCTACTCCATATTTTGGTATTCTAAAAATTTCCATTAATGAGGTAAATTTCATAGATGAATTTCAACAGGAAGAGAGGTAAGTTTGACTACTTAGGCTAACAGCAATTACTTCAGTGCATACACATATTTTCAACATATATATTTTCAGTTCTGGTCTTTTCACTGAGAAAGCTTGAAAGTCCTCTATTTTATTGAAAATCCATATTTTGCCTTGGATCATGATACTCAGTTTTGCTTGGCAGGTGACTCTAGGTTTTAATCCTAGCTCCATTGACCTACGGAACATCGTATTCCAAGCCCTTCGCTCTCTTAATGTAGAGGCTGCCAGATCTTGGGTTATTCTGATTGGGTTTCCACAATACTCAAATTGTTTCTTTCTGGCTGCTTGCAGTATTTTCTCCTTGATCTGGGAGCTCTGGAATTTGGTGACAATATTCCTGGGATATTTCTTTTCGGAATCTATTTGAGGAGGCGATCGATGGATTCTTTCAATTTCTATTTTGCCCAGTGGCTCTAGAATATCAGGGCAGTTCTCCTTGATAATTTCTTGAAAGATGATATCTAGGCTCTTTTTTTGATCATGGCTTTCAGGTAGTCCAATAATTTTTAAATTCTCTCTCCTGGATCTATTTTCCAGGTCAGTGGTTTTTCCAAGGAGATATTTCACATTATTTTCCATTTTTTCATTCCTTTGGTTCTGTTTTATAATATCATGATTTCTCAAAAAGTCACTAGCTTCCACTGGTGCCAATCTAATTTTTAAGGTAGTATTTTCTTCAGTGGTCTTTTGGACCTCCTTTCCATTTGGCTAATTCTGCCTTTCAAGGCATTCTTCTCCTCATTGGCTTTTTGGAGCTCTTTTGCCATTTGAGTTAGTCTGTTTTTTAAGGTGTTGTTTTCTTCAGTGTATTTTTCAGTATTTTTTTGGGTCTCCTTTAGGAAGTCATTGACTTGTTTTTCATGGTTTTCTCTCATCCTTCTCATTTCTCTTCCCAATTTTTCCACTACTTCTCTAACTTGCTTTTCCAAATCCTTTTTGAGCTCTTCCATGGCCTGGGACCAGTTCATGTTTTTCTTGGAGGCTTTTGGTGTAGGCTCTTGCACTTTATTGACTTCTTTAGGCTGTATGTTTTGGTCTTCTTTGTCAGCAAAGAAAGAATGCAAAGTCTGAGACTGAATCTGGGTGTGTTTTCACTGCCGGGCCATATTCCCAGCCAACTAACTTGACTTTTGAGTTTTTCAGTGGGGTATGACTGCTTGTAGAGTAGAGAGTTCTATGTTCCACGTTTGGGGGGGAGGTGCCAGCTCTGCCACACCAGCACTGCTCCTTCCCCAACCCCCAACCCGGACTGGGCTTAGATCTTCAGCAGGCTCTTCACTCCTGCTCTGATCCACCACTTAATTCCTCCCACCAGGTGGGCCTGGAGCCAGAAGTAACTCAACATATATATTTTAAAGAACATTAAAAAAAAAAAAAACTGTGTTCAACCAAAAAATGTATCTAGTTTGGCCACTTGTTTGTACAGGTATGTTAGAGCCAAATGTGTATGTTTTCATTGACTCCAAGGAATGGAGGTTCAATAGACTCCTTCAATAGTTTATTATAATTTAATCTGCTTGTAGATAGGTAGCACAGTGGACAATTAATTGACTTAGAGTCACAAATACTTTTGTGGGAAGTCTGTCTTAATTACTTTTCACTTGTATGATCCTGGATGAGTCATTTGAAATTTTTCAACTTCAGTTTCCTCTTCTGTAAAATGAGAATAGTAATAGTATCTACCTTACAGGATTGTTGAAAGGATAAAATATAGTAATATATGTCAGACCTCAAATCACCACATAAATTATTGTATTATTAATAGTTAATTAATTACATAGTAAATATACATCAAAGAGATTTACTTTATGTCTAAGAGAGTTTTTCTTTATTCCTTTTCACGTATGGCCATCAATAAATTTAGTTTTGGGATATTTTTTCATAAGTTTTAAGACTATCATGGTGGATTCTTAGTCCCCCCCCCCTTTTTAATATAAACAACCACAATCCCCCTTATTTTTTCTTTCTATTCACTTGTTCCAATTCTTTTATTCATATTTGTGCTTCTGTTTTATAGATCCCTTTCTATATCTCAGTTTCTTTAATTTTTATAATGCAAAGAACACATTTCTTTGAAATAATGAGGCAGTAAGATGTAGCATAAAGTAATCTATATCTGATGACAGAAGAACTTCATCTGATTTCCAGTTTCACCACTTAGTAAGTTATGACCTTGGATAAATCACTTCATCTCTTGGATTTTGGACTCCACATTTATAAAATGAGGACAGAGGAGATATTCATACAGCCTTCATCAAACTTTTCTTTCTAAGAAAAGACATTTAAAAATTGCTAGGTGCTATAGGAATGTCAGCCATTATTATCATTGTATCTAATAAACATTTAGAAGTTAGGTGCTTTCTCAATATTAAAAAGTTCACTTTGAATTAGATTTTTACCCTTCACAATCTTAGCATTTGTCAGTCAGTTTCATTACATCCACAAATTAATGAATATATTCCTAATTCCTTAAAGTCATTGATGAGAGACAGCTATCATGACATACTCTCTGAGACCCTACTGAAAACACCCCATGACAGTTACTCCCAAAATCGGTAGCGAGATGGTTGAGTTTCCATCTGTAAGTGACGTCACCATAACCAAGGATTCCATTTTGTGATGAGGACTTTCTCTATTCCTCACCTGAAATCTTTTTATGGCTGATAAAGGGTCCAGAAACTGGCAGAGAAGTTTTGCCAGTGTCCAGATGTGAGATGGAAAAAATCAGGTGCTTTTGGCCATATCTCCTTCCCCATGATCGATAAGCAGTTTAAACCTTTATTTCAGGTGCAGCAAATTCCTATCATGCTTTATCTTTTCTGTCAATTCCTGCAAACCAATAGAAAAAAGCAAATGGCCAAGAGGACTAACTCTATTACTGTCATGTGTTCCAAAAACTACCAATTTTACACAAATGAATAAAGATTTGTGATCTAAACCATGTCATTGTGGATGAACATATCTCAACTGAAATATATATTTTTGAAATCTAAAAATTTCAGAGTAAATCTATTGCCTATAATGATTCATGGAAATCAAATTGTTAAGGAATAACTTGCTGTTTACAAAAGCCCATGAATGCTTCCAAGGCATTTGCTCTTCCACATGTTTAATGTTTCCCTAATAATTATAGTTATGTAAATCTGAGAAATAAGTTAATGATCTTAATCCTTATAAGAGTGTTAAATGTATTCTACTCGTGCAATATTCAACTCGGCTTCAGAAGTCAGGCAGGCATTATTTCTCTTATACTTACCAAATTATGTAACAAACCATTTGGTTGGTCCTGAGATAGAACTGAGAATACATCCAAAAGACAATTCTTACAGGCTACAATGGAGGCCACATATGCATTAAGCTTTAGGCGGGGTTGTTGGGTGAAGAGGAGAGGGATCTTAACCTTTTCCTCCATGTTCCCAAAATGCTCTGAACATGGGAATCTATTCTTTGTATCTTTGCATTTGCTTTTTTTCCTGTAATCATTTGCCCTCATAATCAACATGGTATTTAGGAGAATTTGCCTTTTGGTTTCATGAGAAATTTGTACTTCTGTTCTTTCTATATCTGCTGAATAAATATCATTTTGTAAAAACTAACTGATTTAATGAATGGAATGGTATCAATGATATCATGGGAGAAACTAACTGTAAGACATGATTGATATAGGGTAGGCCACACCAGAATGAGTATTTGAGCTGATTGAAACCCCTAATTTCTCAGAGATACCCCAAAACCCTGAGCAAAGATATTCACTCATTCTTTAGGAACCCAACATGCCAGTGTAAGTTGGAAGTGAAGGTCCAAAGTCTGTTGAAACAGACATCTATCAGGTAAATTTCCAAACCAAAGCTTTGAAATATGAGATTATGTGAGCAGTTTATTTTTTAAAATATCTCTTACTTCTTGAAGCTCAAAGGAGTAAATTCAGGCTTGTTTAGAGACTGGGGAAACTGACACAGAAAAACCTTTCTATAATTATAGCTTAAATTTGCTTCTTTGCAACTGCTACCTATTACCCTTGATCCTGTGCTTTTGGAATCAAACAAAAATAGTCTTATCTCTCTTCCACATAGAAACAAAAACAAAATCTAAACCAAAAAGTACCCAAAACTTTAAATACTGAACCTCATTTCTCATTCTCATCCTTAATCTGTCTTCATCTTTGTTCATTCTAGCTTCACCTGCTCTGTTATTTCAATTGATGCTCATATACCATGGACTTAGGAATCAAGGCCTTTCACCATTATGCATGGTCACCTTCCTCTGGACACTCTCCAGTAAAATCTATGTCCAAATTGAGCTATGTTAATGAAAATGAAAACAATATTACAGATAAAGTTTGATGAGGACAGAGTATATCAGGACCATAACCTTCCTTTTCCTGAAAACTATTTCTTTTAATGCAAACCAAGATCACATCAGCATTTGCTGACTGATGATGAGCTTGTCATCCTTGAAAATCCTCAGATTTTTTTAAAAATAAAGTTCTAATCAGGATCTCCTCAATTTATATTTATGACATTGATTGTTAGATGATGCAGTAGATAGAGTACCAGGCCTAAAGTCAAGCAAACCCATCTTTATGAGTTCAAATCTGGACTCAGACACTTACTAGCTTTATGACCCTAGACAAGTGACTTAACCCTGATTGCCTCAGTTCCTTATCTACAAAATGAGCTGGAGAAGGAAATGGCAAATCACACCACCATCTTTGTCAAGAAAACTCTAAATAGGGTCAGAAAGAGCATTATGTAACTGAAAAATGACTGAATAACAATAAAAATAAGGTTTTACATTTATTTTTATTAAATTTTATCTTATTAGAGTCAAACCAATTATTTTACCTGTCAAAATAATTTTACATCATGAATCTACTGCTCATTGTTTTAGCTAGCCTTCCTATCTGTGTCATTTGTAAATTTGTTGAGCTTGGCACCTAAGTGCTTTTTCAAGTCATTGTTAAAAGAAATTAATATTAGAGGGCCAAAGCCAGATCATTGAGGTATTCCATTGGAGACCACCTGCCACAGTGACTATGAAACATTAACATGCCATCCTTCAATTTGCCCATATGATAGTACAAATCAATACGATCAATCCTATGATCAAGTAGTCTATATCTCTTTGTGTTCATTACAAGAATACTGAGATCCTCTCTATCAAAGGCTATGCTTAACTCTATGTAAAATGTAAAAACACAATTACCTTTAATTATTTTGTGATGCTAAAAATGGAATTAAGCTTAGTCTCTCTTCATAAAACCATATTAGTTCTCTGGAATCATTATTACCTTGTCTAGATGTTCACCAAACATTTCTTTTATGATCCATTAAAGAATTTCATGGCAGAAATCAGTCAAGCTAACTGCTAACTCCATTATTCTCTCTCCTTCCTCTGCCCCCTTTTTTTAAGATTGGTGGGGGCAACTAGGTGGCACAATTGATAGAATAAAGGCCCTGGTGTCAGGAGGGCCTGAATTTAAATCCAACCTTAGACACTCACTAGCTATGTGACACTGGACAAGTCAGTTAACCCCAACTGCCTCCCCCAAAATGGACACTTTTCTAATCATTTATTGAAGGGTTAAAATTTATTGAATTTATGAAAAATTCAAGATTGACCATATATTAGACATATATTTTTATAATTAAATATAGAAATTTTAAAAGCATCATTTCAGATTGCAATTCAATAAAATTATATTTAAAAAGGAACAATGGAAACACACCACTAAAACTAATAGGAAACTAAAGAGCCTTATTTTTAAATGAGTGGGTTTAAGAACAAATCACAGAAACAATCAGTAGTTTCATTAAAGAGAATGACAATAATGAGACAGCATATCAAAATCCATGGAATATGGAAAGGATGTGGGGAAACAGGAACATTGTTGCATTGCTGGTGGAGTTGTGAGCTGATCCAGCCATTTTGGAGGGAGGTGTGGAACTATGCCCAAAGGGCTATAGAAATGTTCATACCCTTTGACCCAGCAATACCACTTCTAGGGTTGTATCCCAAAGAAATCACGCAAGTGGGAAAAGGTCCCATATGTACAAGAATATTTATAGCAGCTCTCTTTGTGATAGCCAAGAATTGGAAAGCAAAGGGATGCCCATCAATTGGGGAATGGCTGAACAAGCTGTGGTATATGAAGGTGATGGAATACTATTGTGCCATAAGAAATGGGGATGATGCAGACTTCATAACAACCTGGAAAAACCTACACGACATAATGCTGAGTGAGCAGAGCAGAGCCAGGAGAACGTTGTGCACAGCCACAGATATGTGGATTCCGTGAGGACCAACCCTGACATATTGCACTTTTCTCAGCAACCTAAGGGGCAAGGACAACTCCAGGGGACTCACGATGGAGAATGCTATCTTCATCCAGACAAAGAACTGCGAAGTTTGAATACAGACTGAGGCACACTACATGCTTGCCTTTTCTGCTTCTCTTCTGTTTTTGTTTTTGGGTTTTTTTTTTTTCTTTTTGGTTCTGTTTCTTCTTTCTCATGATTCATTCCATTGGTCAAAATTCTTCTCCATGACTTGACTAGTGCATAAATTAATTCAATGCAAAGTCATACATGACAGTTATATGAGACTCCATGCCGTCTTGGGGAGGGAGGGGGGAGGGAGGGGAGAAAAACTGGAACTCAAAACTATGTAGAACCGTGTGTGGTAAACTAAAAATAAATAAAGAAATTTATAAAAAAAAATCTATGGAATATAGCAAAAGCAGCGATCAGAAGAAATTTATATTTCTAAATGTTTAAATCAATAAATTAGAGAAAGAGAAGACCAATGAACTTGGTATGCAATTAAAAAAAAACTAGAAAAAGAACAAACTAAAAATCCCAATTAAACACTAAATTGGAAATCCTAAAACTTAAAGATGTGATTAATAAAATCAAGTATAAAAACCATTGAATTAATAAATAAAACCCAACATTTATTTTAATAAAAAACAAATCAAACCAATAAAGTCATTGGTTAATATGATTTAAAGAAAAAAGAAAGAAGAAAATTAAATCTATAGTATTAAAAATAAAAAGGGTGAATATACTGCTAATGAAGAAGAAATCAAAGCAATTATAAGGAGTCCTTTTGCTCAATTATATGCCAATAAATCTAACAATTTGAGTGAAATGGAAGAATATTTACTAAAATTAAAACAGCCTAGATTAACAGAAAAGGAAATAGAATATTTAAATAAACCCTTTTCAGTAAAAGAAATTGAAGGGGGCATAAACAAGCTTCCTGAGGAAAAAAAAAGCACCAGGATGAGATGGATTTACAAAGGAATTCTACCAAATATTTAAAGACCAGCTGTATCAGTAAGGCAAGATTCATGACCTAAGGATGGCCATGAACATGCCTGTATGGTTCAGAATCTCAAAGTATGAAAAACTCTCTAGGGATAAGGCAGAGGAAATATAACATTTATTTAGACACCAGAGGATCCAATCCCAATACTAATAACCCTGATTTGATATAGCAGTAATTATATTCCAAAACCAGTAAGCCCACCTGAATGTAGCAACAAAGAAATTATAACACAGTATTGTAACAAGGAACTAAGTCATCCTGTAACCTTTCCCCTTCCTAGGGCCTTCCCCTAAACAATCACTCATGAATTCTAACTGTCTGATTGCCTGTTTCCTCTCCCACAGTTCTGAAAGCCCTTGCAGTTTTTACAGTCCTTTCAGTCTCCTGGATTCTCTGGATTCTCAGTTCTCCAATCTCTTGATGCTGTAGATTCTCACCTTTTTCATTTCTGCAACTCTCTTGTCTGCACTCTTCACTCTGCAGTCTCTCTTGATTCTGGCTGTCTCTCAGTGTCTTCTTGCCTCAGTGTCTTCTTGATTCTACTTCTCTCTTCTGTTGCTCTCAGTTCTGCTGCTCTCATTTCTGCTGCTCTCACACTCTGGCCTCTCTTGATATGTATAGTCCTAGCTGGCATCTGATTGGCTTGAACTCAGAGCACATGCAGTTGGTTCTGGTCTTAACACCTCTCCTTAGGGCCCTGAGGGTTTCACACCTTTCATGACCTAAATAGCAAAAGGTTGTGGACCTGGGGCCTCATACCTAGTAAATAAAGGGTGTAAGCCTGCCTAAAATCAAGTCTCTCCTAATCAAGTTTCCCTTAACTGGTTACACCTAAGAAACTTCCCTTAACTAGCTTCACCTGAGGCCTATTGAATGGGTGGGAAATAACTTTAATCACATTAACACCACACCAGCTAATTTCAATATTAAATAAATTATTTGGAATAATAGGCAAAAATGGATCCCACCAATTTCTTTTATGAAACAAATATAATATTGATACCTAAACCAGGAAGAATAAAAACAGAGAAAGAAATTACAGATCAATTTCATTAGGGAATATGGATGAAAAATCCTTAAAAATACTAGCTAAAAAGTTACAATAACACGATACAAAGATCATATATTGTTACCAAGCAGGACTTATACCAGGAATGCAGGGATGGTTTAACATAATGACAACCATTAAAATAATTGAGTATATCAACAATAAAAGTAACAAAAAAAATCACATGATTATATCAGTAGATGAAGAAAAAAAACTTTTAATAAAGTACAACACTCATTCTTATTTAAAAAAACACTCAAAGGCATAGGTATAAATGGAGTTTTCTATAATTCGAGAAGAAGCATTTATTTAAAACCATCTGTGAGCATTATCTGTAATGTGAATGAGCTAAACGTCTTCCAAGGAAAATAAGGAGTGAAACAAGGATGCCCATTGTCACCAATATTATCCAATATTGTATGGTAGATACTAGTATACCAACAAGAAAAGAAAAAAGGCAAATGAATCAGAAGTGGGAATGAGATAATAAAACTATTTTTTTTTTGGCAGATGACACGATGATATGCTTGGAAAATTCTGAAGACTCAACTGAAAAGTTACTTGAAATAATAATTTCATCAACATACAGGATATAAAGCAAACCCAAACAAATTATCAGCATTCCTATGTATCACCAATAAAACTCAGCAGAAGAGATATTAAGTGATACCCCATTTATTAATCACATACAGTATAAAATACCTAAGAGTGTGCTAAAACAAAACTATGAACAAAATTGTAAATACATTTTTACACAAATGAGATTTAAAGAGTTGGAGAAATATTAACTGTTCATGTGTAGATAGGGTAAAACAATAAAATGAGAATTTTATCTAAACTTATTTATTCAAAGCCATCCACATTACCAAAAATTATTTTACTGAGTTAGAAAACAATAATAAAAAATGGGAGAACAAAAGCTTAAGAATATCAAAGGACTAGTGAAAAATATAATGGAATGAGATTTAGGAGTACGAGATCTTAAATTATACTATAAGGCAGTAATCATCAAAACTACTTCATGTTGGCTAAGAATTAGAAACTTAGATCAATGGCATATAGTAGATGTACAATACACAACTGTGAAAGATTAGTAACCTTGTGTTTGACAAGAGTAAAGATTTAAGTTTTGGGGATAAGAATTCATTATTTACTAAAAAAAAATTGTTGTGAAAGTTGGAAAGCAAGTCTGGCAGAATTTGAATGAAAGCCAATATTTTACACCATTTACCAAGATAAGGTCAAAATGGATATACAACTGAGATATAAAGGAAAATATCACAAGAAAAATTTTAAAACATTGAAATATTACTTGTGGGTAGGTGAATAATTTATAAATAAAAAGAGATATGTAGCTCTGTAAAGTGTAAAATTGATAATTTTGATTAAATTTAAAAAAATAAATAAAACTAATGTAGCCAAGATTAGAATTAAAACAGAAAATTGAGAAAAAAATTTTATAGATGTTTCCTCAGATAAAGGTCTCATATCTCAAATATATAAAGAATTTTGTAAAATCTATAATACGAATCATTCCCCAATTGATAAATGGTCAAAGTATATGAGCAGGCAGTTTTCTCATCAAGAAATCCAAAACATTTTTCGCTATGAAAATGTTCTCTAAGTCACTATTAATTAGAGAAATGAAAATTAAAAGCAACCTTGAAATATTGCTTTATACCTATCAGATTGGCTAAAATGATAGATGAAAAAAGCAATAAATGTTTGAGGGGATGTGGAAGAGTTGGCACACTAATTAACTTTTGGTAGAACTATGATCCAATTTAAACATTTTGGAGAAGAATCATGAATTAGTGTGCCCAAAGAGTTATTAAACTGCCTATATATCTTTTGACCCAGCAATACCAGTATTAGGCTTGTTTCCCAAGATGGTTAATGTAAAGAGGAAAAGAAATTATATGTTCTAAAATATTTATATCTGTTCTCTTTGCAATGGCAAAGAACTAGAAATTATGGGGATGCCCATAAGGTAATGGCTAAACAAGTTGTGGTACATAAGCATGATGGCATTATTGTGCTATAAGAAATGATAAGGTCATTGATTTTTGAAAAAAAAAATTGGATAGACTTGCTTGAAATAATGAATTGTAAAATGAGCAGAACCAAGAGAACATTGTATACAGTAATGGTAATATTGTTTTAAGAACAACTTTGAGCAAACATATTGTTTTATTATAAATACTCAAATCAACTACTAACAACCTCTGAAGGAAGACACTATCTGCATCCAGAGAAAGAACTGATGAAGAGATGTAAAGTATGTCCTTACACACACACATAAACACACACACATACACATTTGTATCCAATGGTAGCCATGTCTAGGATGGAATGGAGAGAGAGGGAAAAATATAAAAAGTGCGCAGCAGAGAATAAAAGAAAATTTAAAGGACGAAGAGAAAGCAGAATAGCTTTGAAGGTGATATGTAGTACTTATTTTATAGTGTTTTTAAGTAAACAGTCTGAAATATAAATTCATGGTTTTAGAGTAATCTTTTTTGTGCGTGGTGCTGTGTGCATGGAAATGGTATTTTCTGTCTTTATATATTTAAGTTCAAAACGAATTTTTAAAAAAAGAAAATTTTCAATCTCCAACATAGTGGTACTGCTTCTATTTTCCATTATTTTTCAGAATCCACTGACAGAGGCTTAGCAATCACACCTACATTTTTTAACCAGACAAATACATCATCTTAGGTGAATTTAATTTATCAAGGATAACTATAACTATAATAATAATAACAATAACAATAATAATAGCTAAGATTTATATAGTGCTTTAAGGTTTACAAAGTGCTTTCCAACCATTGTCTCATTTTATATTTGTAAGAACCCTGGAAGGTTGGGAGTATTATTACCTTCATTTTATAAATCATGAAAGCAAGGCAGATGAAGGTTAAGTGACTTGCCGAAGGTCATACATCTATTACATACTTAAGGTAGTATTTGATCTCAGATATTCCTTACTTTATCCAGTCGAGGAAGTGTTGCAGGCCGAGTTAGAGCTGAGCCCTGTCCTCCTCGGACCTCCAGGCCCAGGTGCCTGCTGAGATAGACTCAGGGCTTTGGGATGTGGGTGGAACCAGGAGGAGGGGTCTCGCCTTTGTTGCCTCCCTAGGGATTCCAGGTCTTTGCCTGGATCTGCCTGACCACATGGAACTTCCGGCTCTCTGTCTGGGCTTGCCGGAGCACGTGGAACTTCCGGTTCTTTGCCTGGACTGCCTGACTGCAGGGAGCTTCGGGTTAGCTCGGAAGAGAAGGGGAGGAGAGTAGGCGGAGTCGGGGCGGTCCCAGTTACACAGGTGAATTGAATTTTACCTGTCCTTCACCCACCTAACCAAAGAATGTACCTAGAATGTACCTACGTCACTAAAGATATAAAATGCTGCTTGCTGAACTAATAAACGGAGTCACTCACCATGTCTCAGCTCCCGCCCTGTACATTGTCCACGAGATCAGGTCCTTTGCTTAGGCAAAGGCCTGGGGCTTGGGGGGAACCCCGAGCATAGCTAGGAGGCTTTGGAAGCCCGTAACAAGGAAGGTCTGAATTCAAATTTGGTTTCATATACTCATTAACTGTGAAATCCTGGGCAAGTCCCTGTTTTCCTAAATCCTGCAGGATTGTTCTTAAGATCAAATGAAATAATGCTTAGAAGGCTCTCAGCACTGTGGCCAGGATAAAATAGGTGCAACATAAATGCTTATTTCCATATCTTCTTTTAAGTCACCCTTCCCTTATCTTTCAGGATAGTGAACTGCAAATGCAAGGAGCCTTGTCTCCTATGCTCAAATCAATGATTCCATGGGGGGAAAAGGTGTAAAAGAATTCAAGATCTTGCTTTCTTGCTGGACATTGTTGGGGATAATTCCCTTTCCCCCTCCGCTGTTCCCTTTCCTTGGGGTCATATGGTTATACAAGCCTACCTCCTATCCCTTGTAGTATCTATATCCAAAATCCACTTGTTCTGTGTCACCATCTGACACACATGTTTCTTGCTGGGCCCCATGGATCTTTAGAGGAACTTCTTAAGTGCTCTGGCCTTGAACATAATTTCATTTCTATGTGTAGTATCATTATGTTCTACTTCTTGTTTTTAGCCCCACTACCTCCTTATCAAGAATGTGAATAAACACATAGTTCAAATGTATGGACCATCAGTGAATTTGAGAAAATTCTAGAACAAAGACAAATGCATGACAATAAGAATGCATGATACCTTGACCAGGTACTTTGGACTTTTCAAGGAAAAAAAAAGGCATGTAAGGCCACAGATGTCTAAACATAGCTTGTATTATTGCCAAGTTTTTTTCTTAAATTATGTCATGCCACATCATCTGACACTGTCTTCTTAGCCAGATATGCAGTTGCCAAATCTGCATTTGTCTTGAAGTCCCAACCTTCAATAAAGAGTAGCAGTAAAAACACTATCTCTGTTCCTCTGCCCTCCTAGTTTTACTACTCTATGATTTCTACATTCCTTTCATCATTATTTTTTGTGATCATATAGATTTCCTGAAGGTGGTAATAGCCAGTCTTTTGAATAGCTTTACAAGGTCCTCTTCCATCCTAGATGCAAAACTCTAGAAGAAAAGAGATCTCTGTTGTGTATCTCCCTCCCCACTGACTGCTATTTTCATACCCTCTCAGCTAGGAGTTACTAACCACCATTGCTCTTCTCTTCTACCTCTGACCCTTACTTATTATCTCTCATCTGACAATTTTGGATATATTTTGTCATTTTTGGAGGAGATGAGCAGTTGCTTCTTCCTTGGAGTATCCAGCTCCATCTTCTTCATGAAAAAAACATGCTTCAAACTTCAATTATTCACTGCTCCTTTGTTTTCCTTACATTATTCTGTGCAATGAATTTCAACTTTTCATCCTTCAGACATATAAAAAACTATTCTGCTTTTACATCCTTTTCTCTACCCCTTCCCTTAGATTAGAGGCTCAATTCAGGTTTTATAAAGGCCCTTTTGACCCTGACAACCAGAAGTGCACAGACATATAACCAGAGTCCTTTCCCCAAGGAGAAAGCTAGCAGCCCTGTGGTCCTAGGAGAAATGAAATATTGTATGTTTGACATAGTTTTTCTAATTTTACTTATCTTCCCTTCTGATGATGATCCTCAGTCCTTTCCTTTCAAAGTGCTTTGGATGTTAAAAGATGTTACTGTTAGTACCTCATTAGCACTTGTTAACATATCTACAATCTTTCATCTCCTCTTTGTGAAGGCTTAAGAAGAAAAGATAACAAAGGTGAGGGAAAAATCTTTCCTTATTAATATCCCCCTTTAAAAAGATGACCAAGAGGAACATTGATAACTACTATTATATGCTTGCTTTTTCATCTATACAAAATCTTTGTGAGTGTCACATGCAGTTATTCAGTCATGCCTTAATCAAATACATCTTTGATTGTGTTATTAGTAGGTGACAAGCTGGTTTTCAAACAAGCAGGATTTTACAAAAGACCTTCAGTAATAGATCACATCTATACTACTTGGCAATTCATTGAAAGATTTAGAGATTATAATATCTCATTGTGCTTAGATGAACCACTAGTTTATTTCTTTTTTTAAATATATGGAATGAAACAAGCATTTTCACAACATTGGTTGCTTGGTTGTTACCCTTCATTCTCGAAGAGGACAGAAATGACATCACTATGCTAGAGTCAAGTTTCCGTGTGTCTGACTGTGGTTGATCAGACCAATATGAGCTCAGAATGCACTACCATAGGTCTGGCACAAATAGTCCATGTGAATATTTGGGGTAGATACTGGAAACTTCCATGTCCTACTTTTCCTTTGAGCTGTTTCAATTCTGCTTTGCTCAACAAGCACAGCCCTTTCTCTGAGGTGGGAATGTCTTGCTGAATGGTCCTATGCCAGTGTCTCCCATGTCACAAAATCAATTCCAAAGGTCTTGAGAGAAAACTTGAGAGTGTCCTTGTATCCCTTCTTCTGATCACCATGTGGATGCTGGCCCTGTGTGAGTACTCCATAAAATAGTCTTTTTGCAAGTATACATTTTGTATTCAAACAACATGGCCAGCCCATCAAAGTTGCACTCTCTGAAGCAGAGTTTGAATGCTTGGCAGTTTAGTTTAAGTAAGGACCTCAGTGTCTGGTATCTTATCTTGCCAGGTGACCTTCACAATCTTCCTAAGACAATTCAAATGGAAGTGATTTAGTTTCCTGACACGATGGTGGTAGACTGTCCAGGTTTCACAGGCATACAACGATGAGGCTTTGTAGACCTTCCAATTTGTAATCAGTCTAATACCACTTCTCTCCCATACTTTCTTTTGGAGCCTCCCAAACACTGAGCTAGCTCTGGCAATGCATGTGTCAACCTTATAATAAACATGTATATCCCTGGAAAGTACACTACCAATGTAAGTGAACTTATTCACGGAATTCAAAACTTCTCCATTTGCTATAACTGATGGCTCCACATACGGATGGTGTGGTGGTGGCTGATGGAGCACCTGTGCATTTTTGGTGTTAATTGTTAGGCCAAAATTAGCACAAGCAGTAGAGAATTGATCCATGCTTCATTGCATCTCAGCTTCAGAGGCTGCATAGAGTGCACAATCATCTGCAAACAGAAAATCACATGCCAGCGCTCCCTCCATTTCGGTCTTGGCTTGTAGCCTTTTCAAGTTGAAGAATTTACCATCCATGCTGTAGTTGACCTTGATGCTGTGTTCATCCTCATTAGGAATGTTTGACAGCATGGGTGAAAATATCATGGTAAAAAGTATGGGAGCAAGCACATAGCCTTTTTTCTACTCCATTAGTGATTAGGGAAAAATGAGAGATTGTCCATTATCTAGAACATGGGCAAGCATACCATCATGAAATTGATGTACAATGCTGATGAACTTCTCCTGGAAACCAAATTTCTACATAATTTTCCATAAACCGTCATGACTAAAAGTATCAAAGAACTTGGTCAGATCTACAAACGTTGTATACAGACTTCTGTTCTGCTCCTGGCATTTCTCCTGGTGTTGTCAGACAGCAAACAACATATCAACTATTCCTTGGCCCTTTCTGAAGTCACAATGGCTCTCTGGTAGATGACCATCTTCTAGCTGAAGGATCAGCATATTAAGAAGGACTCTGGCAAGAATATTACCAGCAATGACTCAGAGGGAGACTCCCCATTTGATTGTCACAGGACAATCTATTTCCTTTACCTTTATAGAGATGGACAATGGAGACATCCTTGAACTCCTGGAGGATAACCTCCTCTTGCCATTTAACCTGGAAAATTTCAATCAGCTTTTGTATGAGTGATGAACCCCCTACCTTGGAAATCTCATCTGGAATATAATCAGCACCAAGTGCTTTGCTATAAGAAAGGAGCCTGATGCCATTCAAAATCTCTACTTCAGTTGGAGCTTTAGCTAGGGAGGGACTGACTTCAACATGAGGTAAATGGTAAATGTCCTCAGCATTGATTCATGGTTGTCTGTTGAGAACACTATGGAAGTGTTCAGCCCATCTCTCCAGGATCTTTTTCTTGTCACCGATCAATGTGACTCCATCGGCACTGAGTAGTTGAGATGTACCATAGGTCTTTGGCCCATAAATAGCCTTCAGGGCAACATGAAAGCACTTTAGATTATTACTATCAGCATAAAACTGAAATTCATCTGCTTTCTTACTGAGCCAAGAATCCTGCATCCCTCTAAGCTTTACTTGTACTTTACTTTTGATGGAATTAAATGCTACCTTATTTGGGATGGATGAGCTGTCCGGATGGATAAAAAAAAAACCCTGCGGAGTTCTTGTTTTTTTTTTTTTTTTTTAATTTAGCAGCTTCTGAATTTCCACATCATTTCCATCAAACCAATTCTGACCCAGATGAGCAAATGCAGTGCTAGATACCAAATCCCTGAAAGCTGCCTATTCCTTTTCTGCTCTGCTGTAGCCACGTGTGTATTGGCTCAACTTTTATACCAAGTTAGCAAAAAACTATTCCACCTCAGAGAAGAGCTCTAATTTGTTGACATTAATTCTTCCTGTAGTAATTTTGCTTTGGAGGCACCACTTTCATTGAATATGAATATTTAGTTTGGAAAGGATAAGTCTATGATCAGTCCAGCATTCTGTACCACACATTGCCTTCATCATTCTCACATCCCATCTTTCTCTTCTGCTTACAATCACATAGGCTATTAAATACCAGTTTTTACTGCTAGGGTGCATCCATGAAGTTTTATTGAGTTTATTGAGAAGGCAGTGTTGGTGATGAGAAGGTCATGAGAAGCACAAGTCTTAAGTAGCTAGTGACCATTGCTGTTCCTGTTTTCAACTCCATTCCTCCCTAGGACTCTCTGCCAAGACTGGTAGTCTGAGCCTACTCTAGCATTAAAGTGACTCAGAATTATAAGTTTGTCCTCTTTTGTCACGTAGATCACAAGGGTCTCCAGGTCTTAATAAAATTTTTCTTTGATCTCGTCAAGGTTTGTCATAGTGGGAGCATAGGCACTGATGATGGTGATGTGATGTTTTCCTGCATGTGGCAGCTGCATTGTCATCATTCACTCCTTTTGACAGGCATACAATCTTGTTAACTAGATTACTTTTGATTGCAAAACCTATGCCAGCTTCACAGCACTCCCCTTCCCTGTGCCAACTACAAAAAAATGTGTGTCCAGCTCGACTTCAGTAAGCTGGCCTTCACATGCCAGCCTTGATTCATTCAAGGCTGATATTGGTATGTGATACTCGATGAGTTCTCTTGCAACAAGAGCAGTTTGTCTTTCAGGTCTACTAGATTTTGTGTTGTCTGTAAGTGTATGCACATTCCATGTGCCAACGGTGAGTGGAATCCTATTTGCAGATGTTTTTGTACATTTTTTTTTTTGTGGTTCAACCACAAAATGGGATTCCCAGCATGCTGTGGTAATCAGGCCAGGATTGGGTAAGCAGACAATTTTAGGGTGTGTTTTCTAGCCCCTTCTTCCCACCAGGAGGTGAGGAGTACAATCCTTCAAAGGCTGCTCAGACACCCAGATGGCTGCTGAATCCCACTGCTGCTTCCTGTGAGAAATGACCCTATGGCCTGGGCTGCCTTTATGCAAGATTGTGTCTACAGCTCCCAGTGTATCCACACCTGCTGCTTCCTCACTTGTCTGTCACCACAGGACTTTGAGATAGGTAATGGTAAAATGCTATAAGTGATATCTTTTGACTTGTGCATAAATTGGATTTAAGTGAGGCAGAGTTGCACTAAGTTAATGGCCTCACCCTCTCCTCCAGAGTCATCACAGTCCAGTGGCAGGACAGAATCAACATGCCTGGTGATGCCTCAAGATGCAGTGGATGACCTTGGCATCTTTTACATCTAACCAAGCTCTAAGCACTCCACTGCCTGCTTCAATTGCCTTCTTGGCTGTTGGAACAAATTGTTCTAATCCACCCATTCCATCAGAGGAAGTCTTCACATGCTTGGGGTAGACACCCCCCAACTCGCCAATGGTTTTGAGACCCCTTGGTTACCCTCAACCTGGTTTAGCCTGTCTGCCAAAATGGTTTACAGAGTGTGGCCACTGTGAGCTTCTTAGAACCACAGCTGAGAGTTGGGTGGAACAGTTGGATACCAAAGGTGGAAAATAGCCCTGAAAAAGGCTCAGCAGCCATCCCACCAGAGGTACCAGGTCTCCCTGAATATACCCTACGTCCCTTTTCATAAAATAATGTAATTGAAAAGATAATTGCACATGAAACTGCAAAGGTCCTATGTAGAACTTGCTATTCTTTTGGAATATACAGCAGTTATCATTTAAATGCCTTTTTTTCTTTCCCTCCCAAAAAGACAGCTTCCATTATATGCAAATAAGCATCTATATCTATAGACACATGGAGAGATAAATGTAAAATATTCTATGCATACTTCTATATATCAGTTTTTACTCTGGATATAGATAGTATTTTTCTTTATATAGCCTTAGTTAATGTGCATATTTATAATTGTCAAAATCATTTGCTCAAAGTCATCTGTAAAACAATAATGCTGTTACTATGTACAATGTTCTCTTGGTTCTGTTCATTTCCCTCTTCATTATTTTGCACAAGTTTTTCCATGTTTTTCTAAGATCATTGAGCTAACCATTTCTTATAAGAAATTGAGACTCAAGGAGATAAGTGAATTGACTAAGACCACAGAGTTTATGTCAGAGGCTTGATAAGAAGGAAGAGCCTTTGATTCTAGTGTAGATGGAATTATGTACAATTGAGCCCCATGAGGTTGAATTGAATTGACTTGTACTTAGCTAATAGTTAAATTATTTTTATTGTTGCTCACCAAATTTTCCTGAGACAAAAATATCTATTATGTTCACATAGTCTTCAAAACTCAAAACCCTTGTATTAACTTAATGTTTTCCTTCCTTTGAACTTTGCCCATTATACAACAGTAACCAAAGACTTCATAATCTAGATATAATGCATGAAAATGATGAGGAAAGGTATTTCTAGCAGTGAAAGATCTGTCAAAGAAAAAAAATCTTTTAATATTTCAGCAAATACATGGAACACAGCATTAGCTGTCTTCCCATGATTCTAAAAGTGCTTTCTTTTAGAACCAGGCCTAAAATGAAAAAAAAAAACAATCAGTGTAACTATATTATTCATATGACCTGTCTCTATGCTTGTCCCTCCTCCCATACACACCAGTCTCAATTAGCTCTCTCCATGATAAAGAGACTTTTATCAGTGCCTTAACTATAAGAAAGGGAGTCCTTAACAGATCAGAATAAAATGTGATAGCTTATTCAGTGTTCCAAAACATATCCTTACAAGCAGGAGGAGAAAAAAGAATTGAGACAAATTATCAAATTGGACCATAAGTAATAGATCAACAGTAATGTGGTATAATTCCTTTTCATCTTTTCTCTCTGTAGTGAAGCTTTAAAACATTGATCAAAATTGATGACTAACATGTAATGCTGAAGGTACGGCACATTATGGAAATGTCTTAGTCTCCCCAGTAATCAGATAACAAACAGGCAATAAGCTTATTTTACTCCTTATATTTTTTCAGCCTAGGTAGATGAGATTAATAAAATCTGACCTGAATGAGGTATATCAGAGCATCAATGTCAAAAGACATATCAAAAATACTTGACTAAAACAAATGAAAACATTGCATATATTTTATATTAACATACTTTGACACACGCCTCACTGACAAACACATGCTTCAGAAAGAAAATACACATCAGAGGCTTGATGGATTAGATGGGAAGCTGCAAAGAAAGGCAGAGCATTTATTGAAGCCATATGGAAGATGGACTTCAGATGCCTTTATATTACCTTCTAAATTCTAAGTTCTATATTGCCTTCTAAAATAATTGATAGAATTAGAACAAGTATCTCATCATTCCCTTATGAAAATGAAACATTTTGCTGTTTGGAAAAACAGAAGGAAGTTTGTGTCTTTAAGGAGTGCTAGGTCAGGAGACATATCATAATACCACATGAGTCACAAAAACATTTTCATGTATGGATGATGGATGTTTTAGGTGTCCAACTAGAATACAAGCTCCTTCTGTTTAAAAATGCATGCATGCATGTGTGTGTGTGTGTGTGTGTGTGTGTGTGTGTGCATGTGCATGAGAACACCCATACATCTCCCAGGGATTATGGGGACACAGTTAAGAAATACAGCATTGACATGATTTTTGCATCTCTGCCAAATCCCCTATTATCCTGGGACTGTACATATAAAGAAGAGAGGAATAATCAGTCAAGTATTTGAGTGCCTAACATGTGCCAGGAATTATTTTGGCTATTGGTAATAGATGTGAAAAGTGACATGGATTTTGCCCTCAGGGAATTTACATTCTACTAGGTAAGAAAATGTAGTGAAAAATAAGGAAATACAAAATAATATGTGAGAAATAACCAGTAATTTAACATAGAAGCAATAAGGATAGACAATAGGGGGAATCAAGAAGGATCTGCTGAAGGAGATGCACTTGAGTTAAATCTTAAAGAAAGCAATGGGCTCCAAAAGGTGTTTCATGGGAGGAATGCATGCTAAGTATTGGGGAAAGTCTGTGCAAAGAAATGGACATAAAATGTCAAATAGGAAGAATAGCAATTAGGCTTTTTTAGCTGTAACATAGAATAACAGGAGAAAAATATGAAATTAGCCTGGAAAGTTAGGTTGAAGGCAAATTGTGAAGGAGTCTTAATGCCCAGCATAGGGTTTTGTATTTTTATCATGAAGGCAGTGAGAAGCTACTGAACTTACAAGTCATATGGGACACCTAGATGTTACAAGATAGAATGCTAGGACTTAAGTATCTTCCCAAGTTAAAATATGGCCTCAGTCGCTTACTAGCTATGTGACTCTGGGGAAGTTGCTTAACCCTGTTTGCCTCAGTTTCCTCATCTGTAAAATGAGCTTGAGAAGGAAATGGCACAACCCTCCAAAATCTTTGCCAAGAAAACACCAAATGAGATCATAAAGTCAGATAAAACTGAAAAATGACTCAAAAAGTCATCTAGTCCATCTGGTTGTAATTTTAATTTTAAAAACTTCTTCTAATTCTCCTAATTTGAATTCTTCAATTCAAAAACCCCTTCTCTTTGTAGGTTTCTACTATATGTAAAAGAAGCATTCAAGATAGTGAGGTTGCAAAGGCAAAAATAAAATTAAAAAAAGAAAAAAAATCTTTCTCTGCCCTCACTAAGTTTCCTTATTAAAAGGGGAGAGAGGTTACAAAAATACATACAGATAAATAAAGTTAGTTTTGCTATAGTTTAATATGTGGGTTCCTAAAAATCACTGTACTATGTGAAATCATAAAAGAAAAAATAGGACTTAAGTGGAAAATAGAGTTAGGATCAAAACACTAAAATTTTTGTTAGTGACAAATAAAAAAAGATAGGAACCAGAAAAAAATGGTAGCACAGTTTTGCATCTGTTAGTTTATATGGATGTGTGTGTGTGTGTGTGTGTGTATGTGTGTGTGTGTGTGTGTGTGTGTGTGTGTATATATATATATATATATATATATATGTATTATGTGAATACCACTGTGACATCTGTCCCAAAGACCATTGTTATGGTATTAGTGGTGGAGATGAAGGCCCTGCCCTATGTGAGGTGTGAAGGATGGCATGGAGATGATGAGAGGTTAGAGATTCAATTCTAAGGTAGTTCTCTTTGAATTTGCCACAGGGCCCACTTTGGAACTGGTCAAGTTTCAAGTTTTCTTCCAGCACAGAAGTGGCTTTGAGCTTTGAGAGAGAAGATGGAAGAAGTCATCACTTTTTCAGGTTGCTGAAGGAAAAGACTCTGGGAAGACATGAGAGGTGTTGGCAGTCTCAATTACGTTCTTATCACTAGTTGGCTACTCTAGAGACTTCTCAGAACTTACCTTTGGGTGAGAACAATTTTAATTTAATATATATATATATATATAATGCATGTGTGTATATGTATAGGTTTGCATATATATATACACATACACACAAATAAATACATATATACACAGACACACACCCATATAGGTATATAATTATATATACACAAACATAAATATATATACACACATATATAAACACTTACACATGTATACACATGCATATGCAATTTTTATATGTATAGATACATGTAGATATATGTATTGATATGCATATACATGTGTATGATGTGTGTAATTATATTTGTATGTGTATATATGTGTGTATGTGTATATGTGTATATATGTGTATGTATATGTATATTGTATATATTCTCCTATCTATACCTTCTCTAATTTTTGTTTTGCTACAATTTGGATAAATGAGTTTCCTTTGCTATTCTCTGTGTGTGTTCATTGTAGAATGATATTTAGTAGAAAAGGGGTTAAGTCTTAAATATGAAGTCTGGGATCTTTGTCCTCACTTCCCCCAAAATGACAAAGTGATCAGAAACCAGATGAAACCCAATCATATTCCCTTGACAAACAATATTTAAGGGAGCAGATAGCTATACTTCTGTCCTGATAACCCCCTTTCTCTGAGCAGAGCAGAGTGGTCATCTTCAAACCGAAATTTCATCTTCCTCTCCTGGCATGAATGGAGAAAAATGGAGGGAAAAGGCCAGAGATTACTATTCTGCCTCCCTCTGACTTGTAGAAAGACAGCCCTCTTGCAACATTTGGGCCTCTCTACATATGTGTGGCCCACTCACACTCTTCACTGCTATACTATAATAAATAATGTCAGTGATTACAACCTCA
Source organism: Trichosurus vulpecula (assembly GCF_011100635.1). NCBI lineage: Eukaryota > Metazoa > Chordata > Mammalia > Diprotodontia > Phalangeridae > Trichosurus > Trichosurus vulpecula. The sequence goes on along the minus strand of NC_050573.1, from coordinate 127,977,623 downwards.
GGCAGAAGGAAAGGTGGAAGAATAGAGTGCATGGATGCTAACTAGTTTCTTCAGACAGCATCTCCTACCACATCAAAAGACGATAATAAATATGGCACTTTGCAAACAAAAGTGTTTTACTTGTAGAAGTGGGCAACTTGAAGATATTATGAAGTGATGGAAAGAGTGTTTTCAGAAATCACAGGGAAAGTTGGAACAACAATTATTAGTGGGTGTGGCTTATTGTCTTTTTCTTTTCTTTTGGGCATAGAAAACACAGGTTAGCCAATCAAACAAATCAAAAAACATTTATTATTTGCCTACATCATGTGCCTTGGACTGTGCTAAGCGCTAGAGATTAAAAAAATGCAAAAGATTGTCCCTGCTCTCAAAGAGATCACATTCTAAAAGGACAAACAGCAAACAAACAAATGTGTACATGTTTACAAACAAGCTATATACAGGATAAATAGAAAATAATTAAGAGAGGGAAAGCATGAGTAACAACATTGGTTGGGAAAGATGTCTTGTAGGAAGTGGGATTTTGATGGGTAGCTGAGGGAATCTAGGGAAGCCAATAGGCAAAATGAGGAGAGTGAGGGTTCCAGGCATGAAGGACAGGAAAAGAAAATGCCCAGAGCTGAGAGCTGGAGTGTCCTTTTGGTACAACAGCAAGGAGGTCAGTGTTACTATATCATATAGGATATGACAGGGAGTAGAACATAAGAAGATAGGAAAGTTCAAGGAGGCAAAGTTGGAAAGGGCTTTGAATGCCAAAAAGTGGATTTTGTATTTGATATCATGGGTGATAAGGAACCATTGAAGTTTACTGAATGGGGTGACATGGGGTGGGGTGGCATGGGATGGGGTGACGTGGTCAGACTTTTGTTTTAGGAAAATCACTTTAGTGGCTAATTAGAAGATAGATTGGAGCGTGGAGAAACTTGAGACAGGGAGATGTACCAGCAGGTCATTACAACTTTCTAGGCCTGAGATGATTAAAGCCTGCATCAGGTTGGCAGCATTGTCAAAGAAGAGAAGGTTTATTTGAGAGACACTGCAGCAAGGTGAAATTAACAGGCCTTGTTAATGGATTGGATATGGGTAATGAGAGTGAGAAGTCAAACATAACACCTAAGATGTGTGTCTGTCAGCCTAGGAAGACGGTGGTATCCTCAAAAGTGATAGGGAATTTTGGAAGTGAGTAGGGTTTATGGGGAAGCACATTGAGTTCAGTTTCTTGCAGTGTTGATTTTAAGCTGTCTATTGAACATCCGGTTTGAGATGTCTAAAAGGTAGCTGAAGGCGTGAGATTGTAGGTCAGCAGACAGCTTAGGGAAGGATAGGAAGATTTGAGAATCATGAGCTTAAAAATGATAATTAAATCCATGGGACCAGATGAGATCAGATTTCTAACTGATGTAGCATAGAAGAAAAGAGGGCTCAGGACAAAATTCAGTTGGATACCTATGGTAGAGGGTATGAGTTAGATGCAGATCCAGCAAAGGACACTAAGAATAAATAGTCAGATAAGTAGGAGGAGAACCAGGAGAGAGTGTGTATTGAACATCTAGAAAGAAGAGAATATTAACAAGGAGAGGGTAATCTCCATTTTCAAAGACTGTAAAAAGATCAAGAAGAATGAGAATTTACAAAATGCCATTGGTTTTGTCAACTGAGATATTATTGGTAATTTTTGGAGAGTGAAATTTCAGTGGAATTATGAGAGTTAAAGTCAGATTGTAAAGTGTTGAGAAGAGAGGGAGTGCAGAGGAAGGACAGACATCTATGGTAGACAGCCTTTTTAAGGAATTTAGCCAGAAAGGGCTAAAAAGATATAGGATAATAATTAGCAGGTATGAAAAATTCAGTCAGGGTTTTTTAAGGAAGGAGGAGAGAAGCACATGTTTGTAGACAGTGAAAAGCAGCCATTAGATGGGGAGATTAGAGATAAATGAGAGAGCAGGGCAGATAGAAGAGCCAGGTTATGGAAAGAGATCGGATCACTTGAGATAATGACAGAAGGTACGTATATGAATGAGACAAGACGAAGAAAAGAGGAAAAGAAGTTTATGGCAAATGACTTTAATGTTTTTTTTTTTCTCTGAAATGTGAGGCAAGGTCTCAACTGAGATGGTGGTGGGAGGAAAAGCCATGGGAAATATGAGGAGGTATGAAAAGCTATGGAAAAGTCATTGTGAAGAATAGGATAATGAATTGATGTGGGAGATATAGTAGGATTACACAGCAGCAGTGAGGGCCCAGTGAAGGTTTTGTAACAAAAATTGTAGGTGACACAATCAGAATAGTTGAATGGTATGTTCCATCTTCATTCAGCAGCAGTTTCCTGGGAGTGAATGTTGTAAAGAGTGAAAATGGCTGAGGCTTGGCATGATACAATTGGTCAAATGATAAGAGGGCTAGGGTTTCAAGAGAAGAAGATGATGTAGAGTTGAATTGGCTTGCCAAGAGGGCAAGAAGGGGAAAAAAAAGGAATGAGTGGCTAGGTTAAGGGAGAATTGAGGGGTCAAGGTATTGGATGTCATGACATAAACAAAGTGTATGACAAGACAGAGGGAGAGGTGGAAAACCAATAGATAGACACTGGATAGGGAATTTTAGAATTCTTGAACACGAAGGTGGTATATTTGTGTGTGTTGGTAAGATCCAGGGGTATGACCATCCTTATGCATGACTGAGGTGGGATAGAGTCATGGGAAGCGAGTAGTTTGAGGAACTGAGTGGTTATGGTGTTTGAGGGAAAGTTAGTATGTATGCTGAAATTCCTTAGTAGGACGGCAGGATTTAGGGAGGAAAGAAAAAATGTGATACATACAACAAATTAATTGAGGAAGGAAAGGGAGCACTCTGGAGGTCTGTAGATAAAAATTACTAAAAATTTTTATTAAGTGGAACAGTTTGACTTTTACTCAATTGTTCTCTTACATATCGATCCCATTGGAATAACTTTCTGTGGATGAATGCTGATGAACCTAAAGTGTTTTACATATTTATTTATTCATTTGTTTATCTATATTTGTCTGATGCCTGACTCATGTTTAAATTAATACTTCATTATTCTTGCATTTGCTAAAATACAAGAAATTAGTTAAAACCTAAGGTAAATGCAATTTTCCCAGGAGAACCTACATATTTTAGGAAGGGAGAAATATATAAAGTACTAAGAACTGTAAGACAGAGTTTGAATTTTGTTTTAAGTGGTCAATCCCCCTGAGAAAGTACTGAAAGCAGTCACTGTATGCACATGTGGTTCCATAGATGAGAGGGCTCCATTAGTGAAGTGAAAGAATACATAGCCCTGTGTTCCCAACTCTCTATTATGAAGAAGTATTTATAATTGTTGAATATTTATTATTTTGTATTATGATTATGTAAAAGGCTCATGATCCATTGCTAGACTGTATGCTCCACAAGGGTATGAACCATACCTAATCTGAATTTGTTATCTCAGGGATTAGAATTGTGCTCTGCAGAGAGTAGATACATTCATTATGTTATTATGGAATTAGTCTGTAGGCCTATGAGCACATGTTAATTAGCTTGGATACTTCAGTCTATTAGGGACTAATTATTGGTCCAAATTTATCACATGCTTCTGAAGTATAAACCCGATGTTGTCTCAGAGTCATTTCTCCAAACTGTCATCAGTCACTCAATTCCTCTTGCCTGAAGGCCATAAAAATCTGCCAAAATGTTCACTCCTAGAACTTTATAATACAAAAAGAAGGAAAGAGAAAGAAAGAAAAAGAGAACAAGTCTTTGAGACTTCAGGGGCTAAAGTTAGCTTTTTTGACATCACAGAATTGTGGAAAGATAGGCCATGAAGGGAACTCCAGGCATTATCAGATCTGGTCCAGGCCCATGACTTTAAGCAGGCTACTGATTAAACTGTCCAAGACAAATAGTTGTCTAGTATCTTCTTGAAGATCTCCTCTCAGTGTCTCATTCCTCAATAGTCAAGAAAATGCCTTCCTTATGCTCAAATAAAATCTCTTGCTTAAAATAATTTTCATTTTCTCTTCTTAATGTTTCCACAGAACCATTTGCCATCTCAGTTATCCAAAAAATACTCCATTGAATGAGAATAAATTTTAGAATCAATCCAGTCATTTTTTATTCAAGACTGAACATTATTCCCTTAAGCTTTTCTTCATATGAAACATCCTGACCACACTTTTCTATGTGCTTTAAGATTGTAGTTAAAACTATTCCTACCCCCAAAAAAATTGACTGTGAAGATAATATTTGAAAAGAAAAATATATAGATGATATTGGTGAGGCTGCTCAATGAAAAGAAAGGAGGAAGATGACTTTCATAATGAAAAATCATCTTGTCTGTAACCGTAGCTCCATACAAAGCATTTCCCCCATAACTGTTCATTGAGCTAAGCCATGCAAGTGCTGATGTCCTCATTTTATGTGTAGAGAAATTGAGGATTAAAAAGACTAAGTATCTTATCCATAGTCAGTCAACTAATAAGGTAAGATCTGAAACCAGGTCTCTCATTTGAAGGTCATGCAATTTCTGTTACACCACAGCGCCTGGTGGGGCATGTAGTTGGCACAATGATTAAAGCATTTGGCCAAGAGTCAGGAAGAACTTGAGTTTTAATCCATTCTGAGACATTTACTCTCTGTGTCACTCTGGGCAAGTTATTAACCTCTGTCTGTCTCAGTTTCCTCATATCTAAAATAGGGATAATAACAGTACGTTACTCTGGGGTTGTTGTGCGGAAGAAGTGAGATAAGAATTTTAAAGCATTTTGCAAAATTAAAACAACATTCAATTACTAGCTATTCTTATTATTATATAGCTGCAAGATTTTAAAGTCTTTTCATAATCATGATCTCATTCTATCCTTACAACTAGATGCAGTATGGTAAATCTAGGTCCAGCCTAGTACAAATAATGAATCTCAGTGGTCATAGGTATTCTACTTCATGCTATTTAAATTATTTATTTTGTAAAATATAATCACTGGTTCTAGCCTAATGGAAATATACAGTGTGAATTCGCATAATGCAAACACTTCACAGGATTCTTTATTGGCAATAATACCTTAGCTGTATCGTAGAAAGACTATTAGATCTGGAGAGAAGAGCTGTGCTTGTGCTCTGACTCTGACCCTGAGTTTCCTTATTCACAAAATGGGGCTACTAATATTTGAACCATATGCCTCAGGGTGGCTGTAAGGATCAAATATGTGCTTGACAAACCTTAAAGTGACACATAAATATTTTATATTAAACCTCCAGTGGCTTCTGTAAAAACCAAATTCCTTGTCTGACACTGCATATTCTGGGTCTCATCTAAGGTTCCAAGTGAATTGCATATTCATTCACTTCATGCATTCAAGAGTTTAGTAAATGGACCTAACAAATGTCCTTCACTCAGGACATGTCTTTTTTTTCCTTTTCATACAGGCTATGTCCTGTTCCAGGAATACACTCTCTCCTTGTCTGTACCTCTTAGAATCCCTTGTTTCCTTCAAAGCTCAGCTCAAGACACCGTTCTATATTCCCCCATCTTCTTAGTTCCTCTCCACCTTTAAATTCCTTGTAATTACTTTATATATACTTTGTCTTTCTATATATGTATACACATGGGTACATATAGGTGTATATACATACATACGTGCATACATACATGCATATAGATATAGGTGTGTATGTACACACATATATAAATATGTTTGTGTGTGTGTGTTTGTGGGTGTGTGGGTATGTATGTATATAATTGACCTAATATTTCTAGCCCAATGCCTAACACATAGTAGGAATTTAGCATAAATATTGGTTGATCATGGTAGAAACCAGCTCACTGGAAGGATAACTTCATTGGTAAATCATATAGGAAACTCCTATAATGCAGAAAAGGATTAAAAGGAAGGCAGATATTTCTGGTTCAGTAGTGGCATATTTTCTTTTAATTAAAGACTGCAATTCATGCTGTCAGCCAGCTGGCTTTCATATTCATTTTTGAAAGCAAAAATCCATAGTTTCATTGTGGATATCTTGAAGTTTATATTGAATTAGATTTGGGCTTGCCTGGAAAACAATGCATTCAAAATTGTTATCTGTGTCTTCTTAGCAAGAGTTCTTTTTATCTCACAGAAAGGGAAAGAGGCTTTATTCTAATAAAAGAAAAGTAAGGGAAAAATCCCCATTTATGTATTAACTTTTAAAGGTATTTTCTCATCTGATTTTTCTTACCTCCACACATTCAAAAAACGAATAGGAATAAAAATTTAAAATAACACTAAGAATTATATTTCAATTCTGATGGCTATTTTCTGTAACTATATTTTTAACTTTCACTTATCTGTCTGGAACATATTTAAAATTGAACATCAATATATACCTTCTATTACATAGTGTGACTAACCAAAATAACTTTGATTGTCTCTCTCCAGGGAAACTTCTCAGGAAGTTTGTCCATTGCATAACAGTTGAACCCACACTCTCTGAATGAGATGAACTTTGTTGAGTCCTTGAAAGAGTGAATAGCTATGACAGCCCAATAACCTTCAACCAGCTTGAGGAAAGGATACAGTAATTCAAACCTAAAATCTTCTTGTCATTTGTTTGTAGATTTCAGGCAAACATTTTTAGATGATTACTCAATTTCTCACTTAACTTTATATATGTAGATGTACCATAAAACTAACTGTTTAGAGCATAAAGAGCTACATTTAAAAATAGAATACCTAGTGAATGTAAGAAAAAAAAACAAAATAAATTATTTCATTTAGATGATCTTCCAAACCTGTGTAGTAAAATGCAAAACAAACAAAAAACATTATCACCCCAGGCCTCTAATTCCCAATATCCACCAGTTCCTCCTTTTGGCTTCTCTATTCTTCTGAAGGTCACTACCATTCACTTAATTAATCATCCAGCCTTGAAACCAGGGCAACTGGGAAAGATTATGCCTTGTTCTACTTTGGATATTCCAGAATACCTTGAAGTGCCTTACATATTTTGTAATTTTGTTTTAAGGATTTTGAATTGGAAAAGAAAATCAAAATAAAAAGTTGTTGAATTGAACAATTCTGTGTTGTTGGGGCAATTGTTTAGGTACTTTGTCTGGCAGTTAGTAGGCACTTAATGAGTGCTTCTTGATTGATCATTTAACTCTGGGTTCAGACTATGTGGCCAGATGTATAATAATTCATTTCAATTCAAAAAGTTTTTGTTAACACTACTTCTATGTTCCAGGTGCTACCTTAGGTGCCAGTGGTACAAAGACAGAATAAAACAAGCTTGCCTTTCAAGCAACTTGCATCTTACTGGGTAAGAGTGAGAGAGTGGTATGGGAGTAACAGTTATATAGTGTGGATTGTCTTTCATTCTTGAAGAGGTTCATGACATCAGGAAGCTGATGCTATGCCTTGCAACTGAATTGGATTTGAGTGAGTCATGACTGTGCAAAGTCACCAGCGTCACTTTCTCCTCCAGAGGCATCTGGGTCTAGTGGCCACATATAGATCAGAACAACTGGAGATAGCCCAGTGGTATACAGTGAATGCAAGTATAAAGGCATAAATGCAGGTAATATAGGCAATAAACATAGGAAACACTATCTATAAAATAACATACTATATACACAGACACAATAAAATACACTATACACACATATATGTATATATATATACACAGATATACACAGACATATATGTATATATACATATATATACACACACACATATAGATATAGATATAGATATATATAGATACAGATATACATAGACTTTTGTGTGTGTGTGTGTGTGTGTGCGTGTGTGCATGCATGTTGGGGCTAGTTTCTTGTTGATGGTTGACTTTTGAATATAATGGAGAAAACAATAATGCAGTTTAAACTCAAATACATGTGGTACATAATTTTAAAGAGCTCATTGTTGAATTTACTAGTAAACACATAAGGAACAATAAAATATATAAAAAACAAACAAACAAACCAAAACAACAAAAACCAGGGCGATATTATACTCAGAAGAGAGTTATGTAAGGCTTTATGCAGGAGGTGGCACTTGAGTTCAAAATGATAATAATAACAATAATAGCAATAACAAACCTTTCAAATAACTGTGATGTAGGGCTGCTGGGGTGAGGAACTTGTGGCCCTCTAGGTCCTTTAGCTGACTCCACAGTCAAAAGGTATACTTGAGTACCTAGAGGGCCTCATGTAGCCTAGAGGCCAACAGTTCCCCACCAAGGGTGTAGGGAATATAAGATCATGATCTTTATAAGTCAAAGTCAGGCTAACTAGAGCCAGAATATGTTTTCAGGCATATTCCAGATATATTCAGGCATAAATTTAGAGTAACATAGGATCATGTGATTTAGAACTAGAAGAGAACTTAGAAATCAGATATTAGTTTCCAAATACTATAGAGGAATAGCAGTAGAAATAAGCCTTGAAAAATAGAGGCGGGTGTCTATCCCCATAACCCATTTGACCATTTTGACTGAAATCAATTTTACTTAACCTTTTCCTAGGCTTTCTACTTTTGAGAGCTCTTCAATCACATTTCAAGAAAATTGAACTTCTTACAGGACTCTTGAGTATATCTTTTTTTCCTCTTGTCTCTCTCTGTTCTCTACTTACATCTTAACACACAGAGCAAATGTTTCCATCCCCTCTGATTTAGACACAATTATATGGATGGTTAAACTAAAAAACTTTTGACCACAGAGATCCTAAATGGGTAACACTGGCACTTCAATTCAGAGGAAAAGTACTTTTCCCTTCCTCCCCCTTCCCACTGTGAAAACATTTAATAAGTCTTTTCATTCCTTTGTCAGCCCCCCTAACCACCCTAGCCTGTAGAAGAAAATTGATTAAGTATATTTCAATTGAGTGTGACAATAGCATGGAATTTGTTAGACTCCTGTTTAATTCTCAGCTTTTTATTTTATAAAACAAGACTATGCACAAATACATCAAAGTTAACTGTATTTTATGGAGAATTGGAAAAAAAATTCCTGGCATTTCTGAAAAATCTAATGATTGGCTACCATGTCAACTTACATGGGTATTTTTGCCACTCTCGGGAAATTAATCTTTAAGAAGAACTTATATGTAGGATTTTTTTTAAATAGAGGATGGTAGCCTGGAGGAAGAGTAGAAATCAAAATGTGAAAAAGCAAGGGTATACTCAGCAGTTGAAAGAGAGGGTTGGAGTTCTTGCAGCTTGTCTGGCAAGCTCTCAAAAGTAGAAAGCCTACAGAGAGGTTAATTAAAATAAATATATGTATTTCCACTTAGTTATATTATATTTTTCAGTATCTAATTGATAATAATTTAAAGCTAATGTTCTCTGTATGATACAGATTAGTGATCAGCTTTGGCAAATGTTTTCCCAAGTCTTACACATATATAACGTGTAAAGGGATGAAAGAACCTAACAGAATGGTGTGAATATGTTTTGAGACAGTGAACAGCCTTAGTATTGAATTCTAAATCTTAGACACTAACTGGACATTGACTAAACTCATCTTCTTGGTTGAGGGAAAGAGTTGGTGTTTTCCTGCATTGTTTCCTAGGATACCAAGCAATTGCTACTTTTAGCCACCAGTCTAATTGCTCTGTGTACATGTTATCGGAACACCTAGGAAATTACTAGAAAAAAAAAACTGATGGCTGCTTAAAGTGAAATCGCAAGTTAAAAGGACAATCAAAATCATATTCAGATGTTTCAAGTTTTCTTCAAATGTCTGTAAAATTATTGTTATAAGTCGAAAGCTCACTTCCAAATATTGTGCCTGAAATCATCCTATCCACTTCTAATTTTTTCCTGTGTCAATTCTGGTTTCTATCATAACCTTATCATAAAAGGCACAAAACCAGAATTTAGGACATGGTTAAGTTGTTGATAGTTATGATGATATCTTTTACCAAAAACAAAAAATTCTTGGTTTTAATCCTAGCTCCATTGACCTCCGGAATATCGTATTCCAAGCCCTTCAGTCCCTTAATGTGGAAGCTGCCAGATCCTGTGTTATCCTGATTGTTTTTCCACAATATTCAAATTGTTTCTTTCTGGCTGCTTGAAGTATTTTCTCCTTGATCTGGGAGCTCTGGAATTTGGTGACAATGTTCTTAGGAGTTTTCTTTTTGGGATCTATTTGAGGAGGTGAACTGTGGATTCTTTCAACTTCTATTTTACCCTCTGGCTCTGGAATATCAGGCCAATTCTCCTTGATAATTTCTTGAAAGATGATATCTAGGCTCTTTTTTTGATCATGGCTTTCAGGTAGTCCAATAATTTTTAAATTATCTCTCCTGGATCTATTTTCCAGGTCAGTGGTTTTTCCAATGAGATATTTGACATTGTCTTCCATTTTTTCACTCCTTTGGTTCTGTTTTATAATATCTTGATTTCTCATCAAGTCACTAACTTCTACCTGCTCTAATTTAATTTTTAAGGTGGTATTTTAGTCAGTGGTCTTTTGGACCTCCTTTTCCATTTGGCTAATTCTGCCTTCCAAAGCAGTCTTCTCCTCATTGGCTTTTTGGAGCTCTTTTTCCATTTGAATTAGTCTATTTTTTAAAGTGTTGTTTTCTTCAATATTTTTTTCAGTATTTTTCTGGGTCTCCTTTAGGAAGTCATTGACTTGTTTTTCATGGTTTTCTTGCATCATTCTCATTTCTTGTCCTAATTTTTCCTCTACTTCTCTAACTTGCTTTTCCAAATCCTTTTTGAGCTCTTCCATGGCCTGAGACCAGTTCATGTTTTTCTTGGTGGCTTTTGGTGTAGGCTCTAGCACTTTGTTGACTTCTTCAGGCCATATATTTTGGTCTTCTTTGTCACCAAAGAAAGATTCCAAAGTGTGAGACTGAATCTGGGTGCGTTTTCACTGCCTGGCCATGTTCCCAGCCAACTTACTTGACCCTTGAGTTTTTCGTCAGGGTATGACTGCTTGTAGAGCAAAGAGTACTTTGTTCCAAGCTTGAGGGGATGAAACATTGATTTCAGAGGTATTTCTATATAGCCAGCTCTGCCACCCCAGCACTCCTCCTTCCTCAAGAACCACCAACCCAGACCTGACACAAATCTTCGGCAGACTCTGCACTCCTGCTCTGATCTGCCACTTAATTCCTCCCACCAGTTGTGCCTGGGGCCGGAAGTAACTGCAACTGTAGTTCTGCAGCTGCACCTCCCCCTGCTGCCCCTGGGGCAGTGGCCAAACCTCGAACTCTGTCCCCTGCAGCTTTTCCCACTAACCTTCTCTGTTGTCTTTGGTGTTTGTGGGTTGAGAAGTCTGGTAACTGCCACAGCTCACTGATTCAGGGTGCTAGGGCCTTTTCTGCCCGGCTCGTGGTCTGGCTGATCCTGTTGCCTCCCATGCTGAGCTCCACTCCCCTCCACTCTGTGGGTGATAGACCTTATCCAGTGACCATCAAGGCTCTCCTGGGCTGGATCCCTGCTTCCCTGTGCTATTTTGTGGGTTCTGAAGTTCTAAATTTGTTCAAAGCCATTTTTTATAGGTTTTTAGAGGGACGTGGTGGGGAGCTCATGCAAGTCCCTGCTTTCCAGCCACCATCTTGGCTCCACCCCTAGGCTCTTTGATTTTTAATGTTTAAAATTCTTGAGGAATCATTTGAATCTGTATCTTTAATTCCATTCATATCTTTTCTACTACCAGTGCCTACAGCATATTAGCAATACATCAGATTGGGACTTTGATTTTTCCACCAAATAACCTATTTTAACATTTTGATAATTTAGCATAAAAATGCCACCAATTTTCTATTTGAAAAATATTGCAAAAGAATAATTGTTGTGGTTATTAATAATATCTTCGTATTAAAATCCCAGCAATCTAATTATTAGGATCAAAGGACATGGCTATTCTTTTAGCATTTATTAAATGTTGCCAAACAGTGTTAAAATGTGATGAAATTAAAATTAATTATCAATACAATTAATTAAATGTGCTTTGAAACTATGTAGAAACTTCCATGCATAAAATAGAATTAATTTTTCATCATTCCCTCTAAGTTTCTGTTAAAATTTTATCTTTGTCCATTTAAGAACAATCACTTTGTATCTGAAATGGGGATAGAATGCATTCTCTTCTGCTACTGTTTTGCATGTTTCCTTTTTTTTCATAAAGATGTTTGCATGTTTCTTCACATTACTTATACTTGTTGGTCCTAAATTATTATAATATACAAATAGATTTATGTATCACAGTATTTTGAGCATTTTAATACTTTAATATTTTTGGAATGAAAAAAAATCTGGCTATGAAAACCTGTAAATAGATAGATCTTTTTATTGATATTATTATTTTGGAGTCAGTTTTTTTTTTCCATAGTATATTCCAAACAATGGCACGATTAAGGCAAAAGGTAAAAATAATAATTATGATGATATAATTTGCTACATATTGAAAGATTGCTTTTCAAACAATTTATAGTAAATACATTCCATATTTAATGAGTGTGCCTGGCTTTTCAAATCAATAATTAAAAAAAATATTTGGTCTTCATATTTTTGTAAATAAAAATATCATGATTTTTTTTACAGGTCAATGTAATTTCATTGAAACTTGTATCGATTTTAAGACATTATTTCTTGGTACATTAACACTCTATCTGCAAATGATATTTTGATATTTTCATTATAATACCTATATTATCTCTTCCTCTATTAATAAATGTAGTTGCTAAAAATTTCAATAACATTCCAAGTCAGAGTAAAATGTAACTTTTTTTTGTTTTATACCTGTTTTCAATGAGGATGATTCTTATATTTCTGCATAACATGTAATGTTATTTAAAAGGATTTAAAAGGATGAAAGATTATGTTGAGGAAAAGTTCCTCTTCCACTTATTTCATATTTTCTGCACAAATAAGTGTTTGTACATTACTGTCTTTTCTTTGTTTTATGTTGTGCTATTGTGATAAATTTTCTGACATATAAGTAGCCTTGAAAACATGGTATAAGCCTGGTTTGGTTATGTTGAATTATACACACATACACACACATTTACACAGGCACACACATATACATACATGTACATACATATTCACATATGCCTAATATTTTATTTAGTACTTTTGCACCTATAATGACTAGAAGAAATGTATGCAAATTTTTAATGTCATCTTTAGATGATATATATATATATATATATATATATATTTATGTATTTCTCATAGTAGAAAATAAAGGCAATTTCACTATTCTATAAATTTATTATCTATAAAAATAGGGATTATTTCTTCTTGGAAAATTCTAAGGAATTTACCATGGAATGCATGGGGTCCAAGATTTTTTTAACCTGGAAACTAGTTAATGGTTTGTTTTTATTCTTCCAAGGATTGTTTGTTTAAATGGTCAATTTCTGGTTTGAATAGTTTTGTAGTAATTATTTTTAGAGAGAAAGATATATTCACAAGCATATTGTTGCATGTGTAATTCCTTAGGAAAGTTTTTGATTTATTTTGTGATTGCTTTTTTTTTAACAAATACTAATTTATAATTTAGGTAATTTGTAAATTACCCCCTCCCCTCAGCTCAATGATAGGTTTTTGACTTCTGGTCTAAGGAAGAACTACTCCAACAAAAATTAACACCTATTTAATTTTTTTTAAGTTAATTATTCTTTTCTTATAAATTTCTGCTAATTTTGAAAATATCTATCTTGCTGTCTGTCTCTATCTGTGTGTGTGTGTGTGTGTGTGTGTGTGTGTGTGTCCCCCTCCCTCCTTCCCTCTTTTTCTCTCTCCAGTTTTGCTTTTCTCTGGGCTATCTTTACTTTTTTTTTAGTGTTGTTGTCACTCCTTTTCTACTTCTTTGAGTTAAATCCTTGGCTGTATATGGACAAAAAATTCCAAGGGCAATTGGAAGCATATGATTATATTATTTACAAAGCTTGAAAGGAAACAACTTCTATTTTTACATGTAATATACACATATGTTTTCATATATACATAAAACACACATTTACGTAGATAGGCATATACACATTCATACACATATCCATATCCACATCCATATCCGTATCCATATCTAGATCCATATCCATATCCACATCCATATCCATGGAGCTGATAAGAAAATAGTGGCTCAGAGGAAGTCTTTTTCCAACTGGTGTTTATAAAAATCATTATTCCAGCATCATATTGATGCATATTAATACATGCCATGTTTATATGCTAACAGTAAAAACACTTGTTCTTTTTAAAAATTATTTTAAGTTTTCAATATTCATTTTTATAAGATTTTGAGTTCTGAATTTTTCCTCCTTCCTCTCTTCCCCACTTCCCAGGAGAGCTTGCAACCTGTAATGGGCAATACATGTACAATCATTAAACATATTTCTATGTTAGTAGTGTTGTGAAAGAAGAATCAGAATAAAAGGAGAAAACCACAAGGAAGAGAAAACAAACTAAAAAAAAAAAAGAAAATAGTGTGCTTCGATATACATTGTGACTCCATAGTTCTTTTTCTAGATGAAGGTAGCATTTTCCATCAGGAGGCTTTTAGAATTGTCTCAGATCATTGCATTGCTGAGAAGAGCTAAGTCTATCACAGTTCATCCTCACAAAATGTTGCTGTTAACTGTGTACAATGTTCTAGTTTTGCTCACTTCACCTAGCATCAGTTCATGTAAGTCTTTCCAGGTTTTTCTGAAATTCAGCTGGTTATCATTTAGTATTCCATTGCATTCACATACCACAACTTGTTCAGCCATTCCCCTACTAATGGGAATCCCCTCAATTACAATTCTTTGCCACCACAAAGAGAACTGCTATATATATTTTTGTTCATGTGAGTCTTTCCCCCTTTTTTATGATCTCTTTGGGATACAGACCAGTATTGTTGAGTCAAAGTGCATGCACAGTTTGGTTTCCCATTGAGAATAATTCCAAATTACTCTCCAAAATGGTTGGATCAGTTGACAGCTCCACCAAAACTACGGTAGTATTCTAATTTTCCCACATATTCTCCAACACTTATAATTTTTTTGTCACATTAGCCAATTTTATAAGTGTGAGAGGGTACCACAGAATTGTTTCAGTTTGCATTTCTCTAATCAATAGTGATTAGAGCATTTTTATATGACTATAGGTATCTGTAATTTTTTTCCTCTTCAAAATGCCTATTCATATACTTTGACCATTTATCAATTGGGGAATGATTGTGTTCTTATAAATTTGAGAAATGAAACCATTATCAGAGGCACTGGCTGTAAAACTATTTCCCAACTTTTTGCTTCTCTTCTAATCTTGGTTACATTGGCTTGGTTTGTGCACAATCTTTTAGATTTAATGTAATCAAAATCATGAAATTTTCATTTTGTAAGATTCTTTTTCTCTTGTTTGGTCAAAAAGTCTTCCCTTCTCCATAGATCTGACCAGTAAACTATTCCTTTGTCTTCCAGTTTGCTTATGGTATCACCCTTTATGTCTAAATCACGTACCCACATTGACCTTATCTTGGTATACAGTGTAAGAAGTTGACCTATGCCTAGTTTATGCCATACTATTTTCCAGTTTTCCCAGCACTTTTTAGTCAAATAGCGAGTTCTTATCCCAGAAGCTGGAGTCTTTGGGTTTATCAAAGATTATTATAGTCATTGACCATTGCAGCTTGTGTACCTAACTTATTACACTGATGCACCACTCTATTTCTTAGCCAGTATGAAGTAGTTTTTTTTTTTTCATTTTTTTAAGCTTCTTAATTTAAATGTATTTTTTTAACATGTTTGGTTTTCAGCATTGATTTTCACAACAGTTTGAATTACAAATTTTCTCCCCATTTCTACCCTCCCCCCCACTCCAAGATGGCTTATATTCTGGTTGCCCTGTTCCCCAGTCAGCCCTCCCCTCTATCACCCCCCTCCCCTCTCATCCCCTTTTCCCTTCCTTTCTCGTGGGGCAAGATAAATTTCTATGCCCCATTGCCTGTGTATCTTATTTTTTAGTTGCATGCAAAAACTTTTTTTGTTTTTGAACATCTGATTTTAAAACTTTGAGTTCCAAATTCTCTCCCCCCTTCCCTTCCCACCCACCCTCCCTAAGAAGTCGAGCAATTCAACCTAGGCCACACATGTATTATTATGTATAACCCTTCCACAATACTCATGTTGTGAAAGGCTAACTACATTTTGCTCCTTCCCAACCCATCCCGCCTTATTGAATTTTCTCCCTTGACCCTGTCCACTTTCCAAAGAGTTTGTTTTGATTACCTCCACCCCCATCTTCCCTCCCCTCCATCATCGCCCCCTTTTATTTTTTTTTTTATCTTCCTCCTTCTTCTTTCCTGTGGGGTAAGATACCCAACTGAGTATGTATAGTATTCCCCCTCAGGCCAAATCTGATGAGCGCAAGGTTCACTCATTCCCCCCTCACCTGCCCTCTCCCCTCCTCCCACAGAACTGCTTCCTCTTGCAACCTTTATGCGAGATAATCCACCCCATTCTATCTCTCCCTATCTCCCTCTCTCAGTATGTTGCTCTCTCATCCCTTAATTTCATTTTATTTCTTTTAGATATCTTCCCTTCCCCTTCAACTCACCCTGTGTCTGCTCTCTCTCTTTTACATATATATATATATATAAACACATATATATACATATACACATATATACACATACATACATATACACATAGATATATACATACATACACATTCACTTATATATATATACATAAACATATATATATATATATATATATATATATATATATACATGTATGTATGCATATTCCCTTCATCTACCCTAATACTGAGGTCTCATGAATCATACACCTCATCTTTCCATGTAGGAATGTAAACAAAACAGTTCAACTTTAGTAAGTCCCTTGCAATTTCCGTTTCTTGATTACCTTTTCATGCTTCTCTTGATTCTTGTGTTTGAAAGTCAAATTTTGTATTCAGTTCTGGTCTTTTCACTGAGAAAGCTTGAAAGTCCTCTATTTTATTGAAAATCCATATTTTGCCTTGGAACATGATACTCAGTTTTGCTGGGTAGGTGATTCTAGGTTTTAATCCTAGCTCCAGTGACCTCCGGAATATCGCATTCCAAGCCCTTCGATCTCTTAATGTAGAAGCTGCCAGATCCTGGGTTATTCTGATTGGGTTTCCACAATACTCAAATTATTTCTGTCTGGCTGCTTGCAGTATTTTCTCCTTGATCTGAGAGCTCTGGAATTTGGCGACAATATTCCTAGGAGATTTGTTTTTGGGATCTATTTGAGGAGGTGATCGATGGATTCTTTCAATTTCTATTTTGCCCTGTGGCTCTAGAATATCAGGGCAGTTCTCCTTCATAATTTCTTGAAAGATGGTATCTATGCTCTTTTTTTGATCATGGCTATCAGACAGTCCAATAATTGTTAGATTATCTCTCCTGGATCTATTTTCCAGGTCAATTGTTTTTCCAAGGAGATATTTCACATTGTCTTCCCTTTTTTCATTCCTTTGGTTCTGTTTTATAATATCCTGATTTCTCATAAAGTCACTAGCTTCCACTTGCTCCAAACTATTTTTTTTTATTTTAATTTAAATTTATTTATTTGACATATTTAGTTTTCAGTATTGATTTTCACAATAGTTTGAATTACAAATTTTCTCCCCATTTCTACCCTCCCCCCCCCACTCCAAGATGGCGTATATTCTGGTTGCCCTGTTCCCCAGTCAGCCCTCCCCTCTATCAACCCCCTCCCCTCTCATCTCCTTTTCCCTTCCTTTCTTGTAGGGCAAGATAAATTTCTACACCCCATTGCCTGTGTATCTTCTTTTTAATTACATGCAAAAACTTTTTTTTGATTGTTTTTGAACATCTGATTTTAAAACTTTGAGTTCCAAATTCTCTCCCCTCTTCCCTTCCCACCCTCCCTCCCTAAGAAGTCGAGCAGTTCAACCTAGGCCACATGTGTATCATTATGTATAACCCTTCCATAATACTCATCTTGTGAAAGACTAACTACATTTTGCTCCTTCCCAACCCATCCCGCCTTATTGAATTTTCTCCCTTGACCCTGTCACCTTTCCAAAGTGTTTGTTTTTGATTACCTTCACCCCCATCTGCCCTCCCCTCCATCATCCCCCCCCTTTTATTTTTTTTCTTCCTCCCTCTTCTTTCCTGTGGGATAAGATACACAACTGAGTATGTATGGTATTCCCTCCTCAGGCCAAATCTGATGAGCGCAAGGTTCACTCATTCCCCCCTCACCTGCCCTCTCACCTCCTCCCACAAAACTGCTTCCTCTTGCCACCTTTATGTGAGATAATCCACCCCATTCTATCTCTCCCTATCTCCCCCTCTCAGTATGATGCTCTCTCATCCCTTAATTTCATTTTATTTCTTTTAGATATCTTCCCTTCATCTTCAACTCACCCTGTGTCACACATATATATACACATAGATATATATATATACATACACATTCACTTATATATATACATAAACATATATATATATATATATATATATATATATATATATATATATATATACCTATATATATGCATATTCCCTTCATCTACCCTAATACTGAGGTCTCATGAATCATCCATGTCCTCTTTCCATGTAGGAATGTAAACAAAACGGTTCAACTTTAGTAAGTCCCTTGCAATTTCTGTTTCTTGATTACCTTTTCATGCTTCTCTTGATTCTTATGTTTGAAAGTCAAATTTTCTATTCAGTTCTGGTCTTTTCACTGAGAAAGCTTGAAAGTCCTCTATTTTATTGAAAATCCATATTTTGCCTTGGAACATGATACTCAGTTTTGCTGGGTAGGTGATTCTAGGTTTTAATCCTAGCTCCAGTGACCTCCGGAATATCGCATTCCAAGCCCTTCGATCTCTTAATGTAGAAGCTGCCAGATCCTGGGTTATTCTGATTGGGTTTCCACAATACTCAAATTGTTTCTTTCTGGCTGCTTGCAGTATTTTCTCCTTGATCTGGGAGCTCTGGAATTTGACGACAATATTCTTAGGAGATTTCTTTTTTGGATCTATTTGAGGAGGCGATCGATGGATTCTTTCAATTTCTATTTTGCCCTGTGGCTCTAGAATATCAGGGCAGTTCTCCTTGATAATTTCTTGAAAGATGATATCTAGACTCTTTTTTTTTGATCATGGCTTTCAGGTAGTCCAATTATTTTTAAATTATCTATCCTGTATCTATTTTCCAGGTCAGTTGTTTTTCCAAGGAGATATTTCACATTGTCTTCCATTTTTTCATTCCTTTGGTTCTGTTTTATAATATCCTGGTTTCTCATAAAGTCACTAGCTTCCACTTGCTCCAATCTAATTTTTAAAGTAGTATTTTCTTCAGTGGTCTTTTGGACCTCCTTTTCCATTTGGCTAATTCTGCCTTTCAAGGCATTCTTCTCCTCATTGGCTTTTTGGAGCTCTTTTGCCATTTGAGTTAATGTGTTTTTTAAGGTGTTGTTTTCTTCAGTGTATTTTTCAGTATTTTTTTGGGTCTCCTTTAGCAAGTCATTGACCTGTTTTTCATGTTTTTCTCGCATCCTTCTCATTTCTCTTCCCAATTTTTCCTCTACTTCTCTAACTTGCTTTTCCAAATCCTTTTTGAGCTCTTCCATGGCCTGGGACCAGTTCATGT
This sequence comes from Trichosurus vulpecula, assembly GCF_011100635.1. Classification (NCBI taxonomy): domain Eukaryota; kingdom Metazoa; phylum Chordata; class Mammalia; order Diprotodontia; family Phalangeridae; genus Trichosurus; species Trichosurus vulpecula. The sequence continues at coordinate 127,958,030 of NC_050573.1, read as the reverse complement.
TTTTCTTGGAGGTTTCTGTTGTAGGCTCTTTGACTTTATTAATTTCTTCTGTCTGTATGTTTTGGTCTTCTTTGTCAGCAAAGAAATAATGCATAGTCTGAGACTGAATCTCGGTGCGTTATCGCTGCCTGGCCATATTCCCAGCCAACTAACTTGACCTTTGAGTTTTTCAGTGGGGTATGACTGCTTTTAGACTACAGAGTTCTATGTTCCACGTTTGGGGGGAAAGTGCCAGCTCTGCCGCACCAGCACTGCTCCTTCCCCAAGGGCCCCCAACCCGAACTGGCCTCAGATCTTCGGCAGGCTGTGCACCCCTACTCTGATCCGCCACTTAATTCCTCCCACCAGGTGGGCCTGGAGCCTGAAGCAGCAGCAGCCTTAGCTGCCCCACCTCCGCTGCCCCCGGGGTTGGAAGCGGAACCGCGAACTCCTTCCACTCCTGCAGCTTTTCCCACTAACCTTCTCAGCAGTCTTTGGTGTTTGTGGGTTGAGAAGTCTCGTAACTGCCGCAGCTCACTGAATAAGGGCACTAGGGCCCCCTCCGCCCGGCTTCTGGTCTGGATGGTCCAAGTCGCTCAGGCTGGGCTCTGATCCACTCCGTTCCCAGCTCCCAGCTCTGTGTGGGATAGACCTCACCCAGAGATTATCCAGGCTGTCCTGGGCTGGAGCCCTGCTTCCCTCTGCTGTTCTGTGGGTTCTGCCGTTCTAGAATTGGTTCAGAGCCATTTTTTATAGGTTTTTGGAGGGGCTCAGCAGGGAGCTCAGGCTGGTCCCTGCTTTCCAGCTGCCATCTTGGCTCCACCCCTTCCAATCTAATTTTTAAAGTAGTATTTTCTTCAGTGGTCTTTTGGACCTCCTTTTCCATTTGGCTAATTCTGCCTTCCAAGGCATTCTTCTCCTCATTGGCTTTTTGGAGCTCTTTTGCCATTTGAGTTAGTCTGTTTTTTAAGGTGTTGTTTTCTGCAGTGTATTTTTCAGTATTTTTTTGGGTCTCCTTTAGGAAGTCATTGACCTGTTTTTCATGGTTTTCTCGCATCCTTCTCATTTCTCTTCCCAATTTTTCCTCTACTTCTCTAACTTGCTTTTCCAAATCCTTTTTGAGTTCTTCTATGGCCTGGGGCCAGTTCGTGTTTTTCTTGGAGGCTTTTGTTATAGGCTCTATGACTGTGTTGTCTTCTTTAGGCTGTATGTTTTGGTCTTCTTTGTCACCAAAGAAAGAATCCAAACTCTGAGACTGAATCTGGGTGCGTTTTCGCTGCCTGGCCATATTCCCAACCAACTAACTTGACCCCTGAGTTTTTCAGTGGGGTATGACTGCTTGTAGACTAACGAGTTCTATGTTCCACGTTTGGGGGGGAGGTGCCAGCTCTGTCAGACCCTCACTACTCCTTCCCCAAGAACCCCCAGTCCAGACTGGGCTTAGATATTCAGCAGGCTGTTGCACTCCTGCTCTGATCCACTACTTAATTCCTCCCACCAGGTGGGCCTGGAGCTGGAAGTACCAACAGCTGTAGCTGCCCCACCTCCGCTGCCCCCGGGGCTGGAAGCCGAACCGCGAACTCCTTCCACTCCCGCAGCTTTTCCCACTAACCTTCTCTGCAATCTTTGGTGTTTGTGGGTCGAAGGGTCTGGTAACTGCCGCAGCTCACATATTCAGGGCGCTAGAGCCCCCTCCGCCCGGCTTCAGGTCTGGATGGTCCACGCTGCTCAGGCTGGGCTCTGCTTCACTCAGTTCCCAGCTCCCAGCTCCCAGCTCCCAGCTCTGTGTGGAATAGACCTCACCCAAAGACCATCCAGGCTGTCCTGGCCTGGAGCCCTGCTTCCCTCTGCTGTTCTGTGGGTTCTGCCATTCTAGAATTGGTTCAGAGCCATTTTTTATAGGTTTTTGGAGGGACTCAGGTACGGAGCTCACTCTAGTCCCTGCTTACCAGCCGCCATCTTGGCTCCGCCCCCTAATGTCCATATGAAGTAGTTTTGATGACTGCTGCTTTATAATGCAGTTTTAGAGCTGGTATGGTTAGGCCAGCTTCCCTCACTTTTCTTTTCATTAATTCCCTTGATATTCTGGATCTTTTGTTTTTCTAGATGAATTTTGTTATTATTTTTTCTACCTTTATAAAATAAATTTTTGGTTGGAAACAGGCAATTTCAAAAGACACTTAAAGAAATGAGTGAAGGAAAAAATACTACAAATAAATCCTAAAAAAGTGATGAAATCTTTGAGGAAGGAGAAGGAAGTTTAAAAAATTCTGCAATCATGTGTAAATGACAATGATACAATTTCATGGATGCCAAGAATGACTCGGAAGAATAGTCAAAGAATTGTGACAATATTGATTGAATAAGGACAGAAAAAAGAATTATTCTCTTTGCATTTCAATTCAAATCATAGCAATAAAATAAGAAAAATTTAAAATGACCCAAGTCAAAGAGGAAACCAAATTTTCAATTTAAGTGATGATATAACTTCGAGAACCCTATAGAATTAAATGAACGTATATCATCATTATTTCTGAATACTATCAATAAAACCCATCTGGAATGGATAGAAAAATAAATTTCATTGGAATAACAATCAGATTTATAAGATTCTTAGGAGTCTTCTGAAAAAAAACATAAAGAAATTCTGTAAATAAAGCTACAAAATACTTATTGTGGAATGAAAGAGATGTAAATAATTAGAGAACATTAATAATTCATGTTTATATGGAGCCAATATTTCAAAAGAAGATGGTATTATGAAAATTAATTTACTTATTCAATTCTATATTTACCAAGTACCAAAGGATTACTTTATAGAGCTAGAATAAATAATAATGAAATTCATATTGAGATGTAAAAAAACAATAAAATATCTTTAAAGAAATTATGGAAAAAATGGAAAAGAAGGGGTCTTACAGTTTGAGATCCCAAACTATGCAACAAATCAGTTATCGTTACTATGATACAGTACTAGTTAAAATAGCTCTATCAGTTGAACAAATTAAGCACACAACATGCAGAAGCAAGCGATCCTAGTAGTCTAGTGTTTGATAAACTCAATGATCTCAGTACTGCTGTAAACATTTACTCTGACAAAAATCTGCTAAGAAAAGTGGATGTTAAACTGGCAGAAATTAGTGGATTAATACTTCACATCATTTACCAAGAAAACTCTAAATAGCTACATGACTTAGATTTAAAGGCCACATCTACGTATCATAAACAAATTATACATCTTGGAAAGAAATTAAGTTTCATATATATTGCATTGGTAACTAAGGTGGGGCTCCAGGTGGGACCAAGGAAGGAAGGTCTGATTATATCTTCACTCCCAAGTAGGCCCCAAACCCCTAGCTACTAGGTGCTAAGCCAATGTGAATGTGAAGCCCCCAGGGTCCTAAGTGCAGTTGCTAAAACCAGATTCAATAGTAAGAGCTTAAGCTCTGGTCCCTCAGATGTTTAATGACAGCTAAAGAGTCCATAAAAAGAGAGCACAGAGCTATTTGCTTAGGGCTCTCACTCTTGGTGGTGTGCTGATGTGTAGACTCTGGGCAGCTGTAGTTAAGAGCCCTCCAGCTTGTATATCCGGGTGTTCAGACTTCGTTAAACTCTGGTAACTATGCATTGAGATATGAATCAGACAAGGTCTGTCACTTGATGTTTGTAATTTGTTTGTATTTGTTCTGAAGTTCAGGGTACTGGCTTTTTGCCCTGAACTAAGTGAATGATATTTGTATGCTGGATTAAAGTAAGGTTGTTAACCCCTTAATGTTGCTTTCCTTAGTAAAGCAGATCGAAAGAATCTGGGCTTGCAGTGTTCTTGTTGTTGGGCTTGTGTTGGTTTTTCATCCCCACAGCAGCTGCTAGCCAAATTGTTGCAACACTATGCATGTGGGAAGAGCTCATGATTAAAAAGGAGATAAAAATGGACAGTTTTGATTATATAAAATTTTGCACTTTTCATATAAAAAATGCCACAAAAATTAGAAAGGATATAGTATATTGGAAACTTATTTGCAATAAATTTCTCTAATAAAGGTTTCTTTATTATGAGTATAAGAAACTCATCAAAATTATAAGATTAAAGGCTACATACCATTTTTCTCCCTAATTAAACATCAGGTTCCACCTCCTGTACAGAACCTTTCCAGATTCCACCCCTTCCCACTATGTGAGTACTCTCTTTATCCGGTAATGTTTTTGTATAATCTTGTATATACTTTGCATTTAGTCATCATTGTAAATGTATCCAATACCCAAGAGAATATAAGATCCTTAATGGTAGGGGCTATTACAATTTCACTTTTGCATCACTAGAGTCAAACATAGTTCTTGTCACATAAGAAACTCACTAAATATGTATAGTCTGTTGAATTTTATTGAAGCGAAATTGCACCTAAATAGGAATGCCTGTTATATCATCCCTGATAAGTGGTCTTTCATGTATGACTTGATGGCCTGCAGTGACAGGAAACTCAATATCTTTTAAAATAGCTAATTATTAGGAAGTTATTTTTCTTTATATTAAGCAAAAAAACTATTTCAATGCAAGTTCCACTTATTTTGCATTAATTCAGTCATTTGAGGACAAGAAGAAATTGTAATCCTTCTTTAATTGTCAAAATACTTTATATATTTGAATTCATTTTTACAGCTAACAAGCCTTCTGTTTTCTACGTTAACAATTCCTTGTTCTTTCCACATATCTTCCCATAGCATTGTTTTCTTTTATATATCCATATTTTTTGGGGGGAGGCAGGGCAATTGGGGTTAAGTGACTTGCCCAAGGTCATACAGCTAGTACATGTGTCAAGTGGCTGAGGCTGGCTTTGAACTCAGGTCCTCCTGACACCAGTGCCAGTGCTCTATTCACTGTGCCACCTCGCTGTCCCCCCATAACATTACTTTCACTCTCTATAACATACTGGTCATTCTTGGAATATACTCAAGGGACATATTTTAGCAAAGTCTTATGACTTGAACTAAATACAACCTTCCAGATCTGATTCAGACATGGGAAAGTACAATAGTACTATTATAGCACTTATTTTAGATACCAGTCTTATACTGATACAGCTAAAATTTATATTAACTTCTAGGCTGCAATTCCACAATACTGGAAACTTGAGATTGCAGTCTAATGAAAATCCAAAGTTGTTTTTTTTTTTCCTTTCTCCTCATTAATTGCTGTCTAGCCACCTCTCAAATTCTCTCTCCTACATCTCCATCTTAAATTTGAGTGTTTAGAATAGTGTATTTAATTATTTGTTGGTACTGAACTCAGCTGATATTTTAATACTTTTGAATCACTTATTAAATTTCATCTCATCAGATTTGAAGCCCTGATGTATAACTTATTGGAGATACTTATGGATATCAATTCTGTCATGTAGTATGTTAGCTATTTTGCCTATTCCCTTTCCTAACTTTCAATCCAACAAGAATTTGTACGGCTTTCAAAAATGAATTCTATGTTATGGTTAGTTTACATATTCAATATTTTGTCATATTTAATATTAATTTATTATGTAATATTATCTTTAAAAGGTAGCATTTTCCAAGTATTTATTAGTTGCATACGTTTGATTTTAGCCACGATTTTCACCTCTATGTTAATACATCTCTGTCATTGCTGAAAAAAATTTGAATGATCTCTCTTTCAGCTTCTTCCTTTCCCTCCTTTCCCTCCCATCTTAATTCATCATGGCCAGTCACTTTGATACTATTTAAAATCCAATCTAAATAGCTCATGTATGAAATGGGGAAATACCTCACAAAACAAGGTTACCATTGTTTATTTCTTTACCTCTTTAAAATGATTCAAAATGAAAATTACACCTTTAATACAATTCATTCACTATATAGTATCTCAACCCTGCTCTACCGTAGATCATTTTTCATTAGAAAGAGCACAAATGCTATTTATCACATGATAGCCAGAAATAAGCATCTTGATTTACTACCAACCCTTTTCCCCACTAATAATATTAGTAAACAATCAGTAGCACTAAATCATCAATTTAATGGCATTTACCTCCTGAATTATCTGACATTAATTAACATTGTTTGAAGAGAAAGTAGAAAAATGTAAACTATCTTACATAGATTTAAAAAATTACCAAGAACTTGCTCCTTTAATAAAAGCAAAGCACTGGATTTGTAGCCAGAATATGATGTCTATGCATTGAACTCTTGTAAACCCTGGTATTTCTTTTCCTCCACCTTTAACAAAAAAAAGTGAATCTCAACAACAACAACAACACACACACACGCATGTGTGCAGGCATGCACACACACACATTTGGTTACTGTTTATACATTGGATATGATTCAATAGGCAAAGAGAAGCCTTAAGAAAATGTGATTCCTTTTATTTTTCTTCGATAGAAATGTGTTACTGTTCACAAGAGGTTTTGAACCTTCACCTAAAACATGCAGTTTGATTTATAATAAAATAAATACCTATGTGCCTGGGAAGATTTAATTTTCAGGCATTAAGGCTATGCAATCTTATTTTTTAAAGTAATTTAAAAGAATGTCCCTTTTGTGCCTCTTCCCTTAGGCTATAATTTTGCATTATTGTTTTCTCTGACAGAGCTCCTTAATAGGATCTAAGTCCTAGGAACTAGTTAGAGTAGCTTATATTAAATGTCTACTATGTGCCTGGGATAAGTTGTAGATGCAAGAAAAAAAATAAAAAGAGAACCTACCCTCAAGCAGGTTATGTTCACATGGAGGAGTCAATACATATGCAAACAGATATAAACAAGAAAATCTTAGAAGGAAAACACTACCAGTTGGGAGGAAATTGGAAGATTTTCCACAGATGATAACTTGAGTCTTGAAGGAGGCCTATGGGATGATTGGCGTGGGAAGGTGGGAAGGGCAAACATTATTTCCATATGGAATTACCAATACAAAGACAGAAATGGAAGATAGTTTGCTTTGCATTAGTTAAGACCATTCACCAAGAGCTCCCTCTTCCATTCAAGAGCTCACTTCATCTCACATATCTCAGATGCCTTCCCCTTCTATTTTTTCCTTTTCCCAAACCACTGTGTTGGTAAACAAAATGGGCTCTTAGCACTCAGTTCAACCAAGTGCCCTTGAAGAGTTTGGCCTTTGTTTCCTTGATTAGATTTGGGTGTCCTTGGTGCCTCCTTGCCTCAGGGGAAGGACTAATTTACACACGAGTTTGAGTGACATGTTTCGGACATCAGAGGCTTTTAGACCACATAGGTTCAAGTTCCCTCTTTGTGATTCTAGGTCACGTGGGTGAGTTGCATGTGTGACTCACCCTTGACCCTGAAAAAGATATAAAACCAGGGGTTGGCTTTCTCTTCTTTGGAGCTCTTACCCACAGCCATGGTGGCAGCGTGACTTTGGGCCACCCCTTGTTCTGAGCTCCCGGGCTAAACCTAGATGTTGGTAACTATGAATTGTATTGGGTCTGTCTGTCGATGTTTGTAATTTATTTGTATTTGTTCCGAAGTTCAGGATGCTGGCTTTTTCCTCTGAACTAAGTGAATAGTATTTGTGTGCTGAATTAAAGTAAACTCATTAACCCCTTGACATTGTTTTCCTTAGTGAAGCAGATCAAAAGAACCTGGGCTTTTGCAGTGTGCGGTAGCAGGCTTGTTGTTGGGCTTGTGTTGGTCTTTCACCCCCACAACAGCTGCTAGCCGGATTGTTGAAACAACCACATATTGAAATTGCCCCTGTTATGTCAAAGGAAATCTTTCTTTATGTACAAGTAATCCCATTCCATTCCATATTGTCCACAAAATCGTCCTCTCTCTCATTTCTACTCACTCACTAAACTTCACTGTCTGTCTATTGGTCATTTCTCTCATGCCTATACCCATGCTCATGTCTTCCCCATCTTTGATAAACCACACCAAATGAAAACAAAACAAAATCTCACTTCATCCATCTATCTTTGCCAAGTTTTATCTTATATATCTCTTCCATCACTGACTAAAATTTTTAAGAAAGCTGTCTACAATGCGTCCAAAAACTTCCTTTCCTCTGACTCTTTTCTAAACTCTTTTCAGTCTATTTTCCAACCTCATAATTGAACTGAAACTTCTCTCTAATGTTACTAATGGTTTCAATGGCAAATTCTAATGGTCTTTTGTCAGTCATCATCCTTCTTGATTTTTCTGCAGTCTTTGACAGTTGCTCACCCTCTTTTCCTTGATTTTTTTCTTTCTGGATTTTTATGACACTGTTTTCTACTGATTTACTCACTTTTTATCTCTGTGACCTAGTCAGTCAGCTAGGTGGTATAGTAGATAGAACAGTCGGCCTGGAGTCAGGAAGAACTGAGTTCAAATTAGGTCTCAGAAACTTTGCTACTCATATGAACCTGAGCAAGTCATTTGAACTTTGTTTATCTCAGTTTCTTCAACTATGTGACTAATAATAGCACCTATATCATAGAGTTGTAAGTATCAAATGAAATATTTGTGAAAGTGCTTTGCACAGTTTCTGGCACATTATACTTTTGTTCAGTCCTGTCTGACTTTTTGTGACCTGATAGGGGGTTTTCTTGGCAAAGATACTAGAGTAGTCTACCATTTCCTTCTCCAGCTCATTTCTACAGATAAAAAAATGGAGGCAAACAGAACCTGCTAAGAGTCATGTAGCTAGTGAATATCTGAGGCTGCATTTGAACTCATGAACATGAGCCTTCCTGATTCTGAGCCCAGTACTCTATTTATTATGCTATGTAACTGCCTTGCATTTCTTAAGGATGTAAATGGAACTTTTATTCCCAACTCTTCACTTCCTTTACTGGGGAAAATGCCTTTATATTTATATTTTTTATATATTATATATATATATATATATATATATATATATATATATATAATTATTTATATTCTCAGTCCAAGGAATTTAATAGTGGCAAGAAGTTGATAAAACTGGTGGTCACACTAATGGGGGAGGGAAAAGGGGAGAGCAAAAGGGCTGATTTTTTTTTTACTTTTACATTTATAGTCCTTATTCTTTTTTATTTCTTCATTTTAATATTCAGCATTCACTTCCATAAGATTATGAGTTCCAAAATTTTCTCCCCGTCTCTCCCCTCCCCCCACCTCAATATGGTGTGTAATGTATAAAGAAGAATTAGAACCAATGGGAGAAACCACAAGAAAGAAGAAGCAAACAAAAACAAATGACAGAGATTGAGAGCAAATAGTATGTTTGATATGCATTCAGACCCCATAGTTCTTTTTCTGGTTGTGGACAGCATTTTCCATCATGAGTCTTTTGAAGTTGTCTTAGATCCTGGCATTGCTAAGAGTAGATGTTTATCAGAGTTAGCCATGATACAAAGTGGCTATTACTGTGTAGAGGGTGTCCCTAAAGTCTGGACACATAGGCAAAAATTAATAAAATTTTCAGTAATATTTTATTTAATTGGAATATTAGCAGACCTTAGCCCCCTTGACTTCTTTTTCTGGGGTATGCTAAAGGAGAAGGTGTACTCAATGAAAATCACAGATGCAAAACACTTGACTGAATGCATAAAGAGTGAATGTGCTAAAATTGATGGCAATGTGGAGTTATTGCATCAAGTTCATGTGAATCTTGCAAAGAGCATCAACCTTTGCATCACAAATGATGGAAATCATACTGAAGACATTATTTGTTAATATTCCAATTAAATAAAATTGTGGTTGAAAATTTCATTCATTTCATTTCTTGAAAATATGTATTTTTGCCTGTGTGTCCAGATTTTAGGAACACCCTTTACAATGTTCTCCTGGTTTTGGTCAATTCCCTCATCATCTGTTCATATAAGTATTTCCAGGTTTTTCTGAAATCTACCAGCTCCTCATTTCTCATAGAACAATAGTATTCTGTTGCACTCATATACCACAACTTGTTCAGCCATTCCCCATCTGATCAGCATCCCCTGAATTTCCAATTCTTTGCCACCACAGAAAGAGCTGCTATAAATATGTTTGTACATGTGGGTCCTTTTCCCATTTGTATGATCTTTTTCGGATACAGACCTAGAAGTAGTATTGCTGGGTCAAAGGTATGCACGTTTTTATAGCCCTTTGGGCACAGTTCTAAATTGCTCTCTGGGGTAGTTGGATCAGTTCACAACTATGCTAACAATGCAGTAGTGCTCTAATTTTACCACATCTTCTCCAACATTTATCATTTTCATGTTTTGTCATGTTAGCCAATCTGATAGATGTGATATGATACTTCAGAATTGTTTTGATCTGCATTTCTCTAATCAATAGTAATTTAGAGCATTTTTTCATATGACTATAGATAGTTTTAATTTCTTCCTCTGAAAACTTCCTGTTCATAGCCTTTGACCATATCTCAATTGGGGAATGACTTATATTCTTATAAATTTACTCATTTCTCTATATATTTTAGAAATGAAGCTTTTATCAGAGACACTAGTTTTAAAAATTCTTTCCTGGTTTTTTGCTTCCATACAAATCTTGGATGCATTGGCTTTGTTTGTGCAAAAATGATTCAGTTTAATGCAATCAAAATCACCCACTTAGCATTCTGTAATGTTCTCTATCTCTTGTTTTGTCATAAATTATTCCATTCTTCATAAATTCAAAATTTCTTTGACCAAACACAGAGAGTCTCTGAGCAGCCATCAACATGTATGTTCTGAGTCATGCGTTCATTTCCACCTGTTGCTTGAGAGGAAACAGCAGTGTGATAGAGATGGGAGCCATTGGACCATTTTTTTTAAAAGCATCAATGGGAACTTCAATTTTATCCAAGACTTCCTAGGGAATGCCTCAGAATCTGCTCCTGACCCCTTTCCACTTGGGCATTAGGGCCACCTGGGTGATCTCTCCTTGGGCTCTACCTCCACCTCTGTGCAATATCCTGAGGCCCTGGGGTGGGACATCTCTATGGTTTGTGGAGGTAGGGTCAGGAAAAAGGTTATCTCAGGCCAGGGGGTGCACCTGGTGGTCCAAGGTAGTCCTTTCTGAGCAGAAACCATACAGCTGGTACACTTTGGTGTACAGTAAGTGGATCCATACAAGCCTTGGGTACTACGAGGACCCAGGAATCCTCTGTCTCCTGGAAGTGCACTTTGGTGGGCTGGTGAAGGCCAGTCAGGTTGCACTTCAGGATGTCTGCATAGGTCACAGCTTTGCCTGTGGTACGGTCTGCAAAAGTGAACACTATTTGCTGGATGGATTTGCTTTCCAACTTGCTTAATACAAAGCCCAGGATGTTATGTACCTTGCTGCCATCCCTGATCTGTATTTCCAATGTTATCTGAAGGCAGTCTTAGCACTGTGGAAACCAGCAGTTTCTCTACAAAGCTTGCATTCTGATAATTGTCCATGACTGGTCTAGAGACTTTCACTGTGATTCCACCTCCTCCTGCAACCAGGGACATTTCGTGCTGGGGAATCAAGATGGCTGGCACATTTTAGGAGTCACAAATGTTCACTCCATTTCTCTTTAAAGTTCTTACTAATTAACCATGGTTATCCTCTACATCTCTATCCCTGGTCCTCTTTTCCTTTCCCTCTATCTATTTCAATTAAACTATACATGTCCAAAACAGAATTATCTTTACCTCTTCTTTTTCCTAAATAACCCATTAATCTGCAGGGCACCTCCATATTCCCAGTGACCCAAGCTTGAAACCAAAGAGTCATCCTTAATTTCTCCTTCTATTTCAATGCCACCTCCCACATTCAGCTTGTTCTAATGTCCTATTGATTTTTCCTTCAATTATACCATTTTAACCATTTAATAATATATGTATATATAAGATGTATGAATATAATTAATCATATATATATATATATATATATATATATATATATATATATACTTCTATCTATGCTTTAGTTGAGTAGAATTAAAAAGGTTGAATCTATCCAGTATATTCATGTTAAGCCATAGTTTATAAAATTTCCCACACAGATTAGAAACCCAGATTCGTGGTCCAATACCAAATATTGAGAACATGTTTGCTAGAGTCAGGGAAGCTTTTTATGAAAGGCATGGTGTTATTTCCATACCTTGAACTAAGAGGAGGATTTGTTCAGACTGAATTAGTCCAAAACTTCTAGATGTGACAAAAAATATAAAATATGAAAAAAATCCCCATAATTTCAGTAGAAAGTAAAAATCCCAATGGCAATTAGGTGGCAAAATGGATAGATCATTTGGCTTGGAATCAGGAAGACTCATCCTCATGAGTTTAAATCAGGCTTCAGACCCTGGGAAAGTCACTTAGCCCTGTTTGCTTCACTTCCTCATCTGTAAAATGAGTTGTAGAAGGAAATGGCAAACTACTTCAGTGTCTTTGTCAAGAAAACCCCAGGTGGGGTCATGAAGAGTCAGACTCAACAACACAAATTCCTGCCTCATGGAGCAGAATGTTTTGTTGGGGAGTAATGGAAAATAAGGGTACATGAATAGCTTGGGATTATGTGGTAAATATTATAAACTAATTAGAAAAGGAGAGTAAAATTATTATTATGGTCTTTAAAGGAAGATTAATTGTAGGCAAAATAACAATATTCTAACTATAAGGTACTTTGGAGATCTTGTTCAATCCTTGTGTTTTACAGGTGAAGGGAATTAGGTGAAATAAGAGATAACAGTAAAGTTAGAGTGAGGATAAAACATCTTGAGAATAAAGTGGAGATAGGCAGATCATCTGAGAAGCTGTATCATTCTTGAGGTACCTTTAATGCTCAGATGTCCTAGGAATGTTCCTGGTCTCTTTATAAAAGTAGGTGGTCACAGCCCCATTTATAGCAAATTTCATGACCATTACCCTTTCTTCTCACCTGTCTACTGCCCATGTAATTAAAATAAACAGTACACCAGGATATTTCCCTAACCCTAGGAAGAACTTAAAGTATGTTTAAGGTAATTGGGAAGCATAATAAATAAAACATTGAATTCAGAGTATGGAAGACTAGACTTTGAATTTTGCCTCAAATACATGATATTTATGTGACACAGGCTCAGTTTCCTCATCTACAAAATAAAGATAATAAAGCAGCTACCTCATAGGATTGTTATGAGAATCAAATGAGCTAATAGATGTAGTGTTTTGTAAAACATTAATTTCTCTATGAGTCAGCCATTGCTATTAATATTTTTTCAAATACTTGTGTAATAAAGAATCAGAGAAAATAAGTATAATTTTGTCAGTCTACCATTTCATATTTAAAATGTGCTATGTTGTATCACTAAATGCAAACAATATATATGCTTTATAGATGATTTCCAAGTTAACAAACTAAATAATAGTAATGTTAGCTCCCATTTACTTATCACGTTTAGGTTCACAAACACTTTGCAGTGTATCATTTGATCCTCACAATGACCTTGCAAAGTAACTACTAGTGGTACCATTTTAAAGATTAAATTGCATGCTTATGCAACTATTGACTAAGACAGCATTTGAATGCAGGTCTCTTCTGACTTTAAGACTACTATGATACATTTTGTGTTCTTTAAAACTCCACATTTTAATGGAGAAAAACTTGAGCACCATATTCAGTTCAATTGAACATTCCTAAAATTCCTACTTTGGAGAGGATAAAATGATTACATAAGACTAAGCCCCTGAATAAAACATAAGCTTCCTGAGGGCAAAAACTGTTTTTCTTATATCTTGTATCCACTATGAACAGCAAATAGCACTTGCTTAATAGATTCTCCATGATTGGTTGATTTAGATAGCTTTTGAGGTGATACATCTGAAATAAATAACTACAAAGAAAAAAAGCACCTTAAAAATCAAATAAGAGGGGCAGCTAGGTGGCGCAGTGAATTCAAATCCGACCTCAGACACTTGACACACTTACTAGCTGTGTGACCTTGGGCAAGTCACTTAACCCCAATTGCCCTGCCTTCCCCCCTCCAAAAAAAAAAAGTCAAATAAGAGAAATTTTAAAAATAAGCCAAGAGCAAGCCAAGAAAATCAAGAAAATTATGAAAAGAATGTCAACCAACTTGAAACAGAGAAACAAAAACTTAAGGAAGAAAATCATTCCTTGAAAACTAGAATTGGGCAAAATAATGACATTTTAAGAAGCAAAAAAAAATAATAAAAATAAAATCAAAAGAATGATAAGTAGAAAAGAATATGAAACATCCCATAAGAAAAACAACTGATCAGGAGAATAGACTGAAGAGAAATAACATAAGAAAATTTGGTCTGCCTGAAAATTACAAAAAAATAATCTTGACATATTATTATAAGAAATTATCAAGGAAAATTGACCTGAACTTTTAAAACAAGAAAGAAAAGCAGAAATAGAAAAAAAAATCCTCCAATTACCTCCCGAAAGAGACTTCAGGATTAAAACTTACAGAAGTATCATGTCCAAGTTTCAAAGGTCTCAAAGTTAAAGAGAAAATATTGGAAGCAACTAGTTAAAAAAAAACAATTTAAGTATCATTTAGCTACAATAAGGATTAGACAAGATCTAGCTGCTTCTATGCTGAAGGACTGTAGGTCTTTGAATATTATATTTTATAGAGCAAAGGCACTGGGGTTATAGCCAAGCAGAACTTTCCCAGCAAAGGTAAACAAATCCCGAATTAAAAAAAAATGGACATTTAACAAACTGAAAGACTTCTAGATATTTGTGACAAATACAGCAGAACTTAAGGGAAAATTCAACATATAACATCAAGGAGAAATATAAACTAAACATTAAGGAACAATTACAAGGGACTCAATAAGGTCAAAAGGTTGATGGCCATCTTACAGGTGAAGGATCAGCCTATTAAGGAGGACTCTGGGAAGAATCTTGCCAGCAATGACTAACAGAGAGAACCCCTTGTGACTGTGGCAGAACAATGTATTTCCTTTACCTTCACAGAGATGGACTTTGGAGACATCATTTAACTCCTGGGGTATAATAACCTCCTCTTGCCATATAACTTGGAAAATTTCAGTCAGGTTTGTATAAGCAATGGACCCCCACCCTGTAAATCTCAGCTGGAATAGAATAAGAAAGAGGTGCTTTGCCACATGAGAGGAGCACAAATTACATTCAAAACCTCTTCCTTAGTTGTAGCTTCATCTAGGGAAGGACTGGCTTTAACCTGAGGTAAACTGTGAATGGTCTCAGCATTGATTGATGATAGTCTGTTGAGAACACTATGGAAGCATTCAACCCATCTCTCCAAGATCTTGTCCTTATCACTAATCAATGTGGTTCCACCAGCACTGAGTAGTTGAGATGTACCATAGGTCTTTGGCCCATAAATAGCCTTCAGGGCACCATAAAAGCACTTTGGATTATGACTATCAGCATAAAACTAAATTTCATCTGCCTTCTTACTGAGCTAAGAATCCTGTAACTCTCTAAGCTTTGCTTGTACTTTACCTTTTCTAGCCCTTTTTTATAGCAATGTGATTTTTAAAATGCCTTCTTAGAGATGGATGAGCTGGTAAACCCTGTGAAGTCCCCGTTTTTCATTTAGCAGCTTATGAATTTTCCCATCATTTTCATCAAGCCAAACTTGGTATTTGTGAGTGTTCTGACCCAGAAAGGTAAATGCAGGGCTATATACCAAATTCCTGAAAGCTGCCCCATCCTTTTCTGATCCACCGTTGCCAACTGTGTATTGGCTCAACTTTCCCTCCAAGTTAGCAACAAACTGTTCCCCCTCAGAGAAGAGCCCTAATTTGTTGACATTAATTCTTCTGGCAGTCATTTTGCCTTGGGCACGCCACTTTTATTGAATGCAAATATTTACCTTTGAAAGGATAAGTCTATGATCAAAACAGCACTCCACACCACGCATTGCTTTATCACTCTCACATCCTGTCTGTCTCTTCTCCTTACAATCACATAGTCTATTAAATGCCAATGTTTGCTTCAAGGGTGCATCCATGAATTTTATTGCATTTAGGGAAACAGAAGACAGTGTTGGTGATGAGAAGGTCATGAGATGCACAAGTCTTCAGTAGCAAGTGACCATTGCTGTTGCTGTTTCCAATTCCATTCCTCCCTAGGACTCCCTGCTGAGTCTGGTAGTCTGAGTCTATTCTAGCAATAAAGCCATGCAGAGTTATAAGCTTGTCCTCTTTTGGCACATGGATGATAAGGATCTCCAGGTCTTCATAAAATTTTCTTTGACCTCAGTAGGGTTCGTCATGGTGGGAGTATAGGCACTGATGATGGTGGCATGATGTTTTTCTGCAAGTGGCAGTCATATTGTCATGAGCCTGTCATTCACTCCTTTTGGCAGGCATACAAGCTTATTGACTAGATTAGTTTTGATTGAAAAGCTATGCCAGCTTCCAGAAAAGGTATATCCAGCTCTGACTTCAGTAAGCTGGTCTTCATTTGCTAGCCTTGTTTCACTCATGGATGCTATTTGGATATGATTCCTGCTGAGTTCTCTTGCAACAAAAGCTGTTTATCTTTCAGGATTACTGGATTTTGTGTTGTCTGTAAGGGTATACACATTGCATGTGCTGATGGTGAGTGGAATTGTTTTTGCAGACTTTTTGTAAATGTTTTTGTGGTTCAACCACAGAATGGGATTCCCCACCTGCTGCAGTAATCAAGGCAGGGTTGGGTAAGTAGATAATATTTAGGGTATCTTTTCTAGCTCCTTCTTCCCACCAGTGGGTGAGCAATGTGATCCTTAAAAGTCTGCTCAGACAGCCAGGTGGCTGCCGAATCCCACTGCTGCTTTCAGTGAGAAAGCACCCTGTGGGCTGGGCTGCCTACATGCAGAATTGTGACTACAGGTCCCAATGTATCCACACCTGCTGCTTCATCACTTGCCTGTTGACTTTGAGATAGGTATAATGGTAAAATGGTATAAGTGATGTCTTTTGATTAGTGCATAAATTGGATTTAAGTGAGCAGAGTTGCATGAAGTTGTCAGCCTCACTCTCCCCTCCGGAGTCATTACAGTCCAGTGGCAGGACAGAATCAAGATGATCGGCTATGCCTCAAGATGCAGTGGATGACCTTGTTGTCTTCAATGTCTAACTAAGCTTTAAGCACTCCACAGCACCTGCTTCAGCTGACTTCATGGCTGTTGAAACAAATTGTTCTCATTCTCCCATTCTACCAGAGGAAATCTTCACATGCTTGGGGTAGACACCTTCCCCAACTTGCCAATGGGTTTGACACCCCTTGGTTACCCTCAACCTGGTTTAGCCCATCTGCCAAAGTGGTTTACTAGGGTGTGGCCACTGCCCATGTAACAGCTTCTTGGAGCACAGGTGAGATTTGGATGGAACAGGTGGACACCAAAGGTGGAAAGCAGCCTTGAAAATGGCTCAGCAGTCATCACACCAGAGCTACCAATCCTGGAACACACCCTACAGCCCATAAGGTCAAATACTTTGCTTCTTATATATCAAAATATTATCAGTTCTATTATAAGTGTAATGCTTTTGGGGTTGTTTGAAAAAAGGCTTGGGCTGAGCTGTTGTATGATGAGGTGATTAAAAAACAGTAGGGACAGACAAAAAGGAGCAATTATCTCATACAAATGAGCCAAAAAAGGAAAAATGCTATAGAAGAAGCTAGTAGCAAGGAGGATGCATAGTGCTGAAACTTTACTTTTTTCATTAATGGGTTAAAGAGGGAATAAAACACACACATGCACACACATATGCATAAAAATCTTCTCTAATAAGAATATGTAAGAGGGCAAGGAGATAGGATGGGGGGAGAAGGTAAGGGAGGGACTTTTGGAGGGGTGGGGGCTACAACATATAATTAGAAGGCTATGAGATCTTCTAAAATCAAATAGAAATAAAAGGGTAAAGGGAAAGGATGGGGAGGAGAAGATAAGTGAGGGATCTTTGGTGGGGGCGGGTAGGTTAAGTAACAGGAGGTCAAGTTGGAAGGAAGAAGAAAAGTAAAGGAGTCATAAGGGATAGGAAATAAGAGATACACACAAACATAAAATAAAAATCAAGAGTAGAATTTATTAGGGAAAAAGCATGATCTCAGACAAAGTTAAAACTAAAATAGATTTAATCAGACGAGAAAATAGGGAAACTTTATATATATATATATATATATATATATATATATACACACACATACACACACACACATATATATACATATACATATATGTGTGTATACATGTATATATGTATGTGTATGTATTTATATAAGTGTATATGTATTGTGTGTGTATATATATCATATACATGCATGAGTACATGCACACATACATATGTACATGCATATATATTTATATGTGTGCATATAGGTGTATACACACATGCATGTGTTTATATATACACATACGTGTGTGTGTATGTATATATGATTATTTGTAGTCTTCTTGGAGGGGAGAGGAAGCAGGAGGAAGAAAAAAATAAAATGTAGACAGCAGAGAAGAAAAGAAAACTTAAAAGGAAACAAAGAAAAAATGGACATCTCTGAGCACAATGCATAGTATTTATTATATAGACTTTCTTGAAATTGAAATTTTTTGCTGTATATTTTGATCCCTGCCTTAAGTTCTGCAGGGCATGTGGCAATGTTTTTTTTTCTTTTCTCATTTTGTATTTAAATTTTAGTATTTAAGTCTATAATTATTTTTTTATTGTGTATTTAATTTTTAATAATTAAGTTTAAAATAAATTAATAAAAAAGAAAACAACATCCTCCCGCAAAAAAACACAAGAAAAATAAGCTTAAAAGTATGCTTCAATATGTACTCAGACACCATTTTCTCTGGGGATGGATAGCATTTTTCATCATTAGTTTTTCAGAGTTGCCTTGGATCATTGTATTGCTAAGAAGAGCTGAGTCATCCATAGAACATAATCTTATGATATTACTGTTACTTTGTACACAGTGTATTTCACTTTACATCAGCTCCTGTAAATCCATCCAGGCATTTCTGAAAGTACCCAGCTCATCATTTCTCATTAAACTGTATTCTGTATTCCATCACAATCACATATGACAGTTTGTTCAGCCATTCCCCAACTGATGGAAATCCCCTCAATTTCTAATTTTTCCCCCAGAAATCAGCTGCCATAAATATTTTTATACATATAGGTCTTTTTCCTTTTTTTGTTATCTCTTTGGGGTGCAGACCTAGTAGTGTTATTGGTAGGTCAAAGAGTATGCATGATTTTATAGCCCTTTGGGCATAGTTCCAAAAAGCTCTACAGAATGGTTGAGACAGTTCATAACTCTACCAACAGAGCATTAAAGTCTCATTTTTCCCATATCCCCCAACATTTGTCATTTTCCTTTTCTGTCCTATTAACAAATCTAATAGGTATGAGGTGGTATCTAAGAATTGTTTTAATCTGCATTTCTCCAAGAAATAATGAGTTAGAGCTTTTTTTTTTCATATGGTTATAGATAGTTTTGATTACTTCATCTGGAAACTGTTCAGATATTTTGATCATTTATCAATTGGGGAATTGATCTTATTTTTTTGTTTTTTTACTTATTTTTTTTTAATTTATTTAGTTTTCAGCATTGATTTTCACAAGAGTTCGAAATACAAATTTTCTCCCCATTTCTACCCCCCCCCACTCCAAGATGGCGTATATTCTGGTTGCCCCTTTCCCCAGTCAGCCCTCCCTTCTGTCACTCTACTCCCCTCCCATTCCCTTTTCCCTTCCTTTCTTGTAGGGCAAGACAAATTTCTACGCCCCATTGCCTGTGTATCTTATTTCCTAGTTGCATGCAAAAACATTTTACCTGTTTTTAAAACTTTGAGTCCCAAATTCTCTCCCCTCTTCCCTTCCCATCCACCCTTCCTAAGAAGTCAGGCAATTCAACATAGGCCACATGCGTATCATTATGTAAAACCCTTCCACAATACTCATGATGTAAAAGACTAACTGTATTTTGCTCCTTCCTAACCTATCCCCTTTATTGAATTTTCTCCCTTGACCCTGTCTCTTTTCGAAATTGATCTTATTTTTATAAATTTAACTCAGCTCTATATATTTAGAAAATGAGGGCTTTATCAGAGAAAATTGCTTCAATTTTTTTCACAGTATTGCTAATTGTGTTTTCCTCCATCCTATTCCTCCCCCATTTATTTTATTTTCTCTCCACTTTTACCCTGTCCTTTCTCAAAAGCATCTTGCTTCTGTCTACCAAATCCTCCAAAATGCCTTCCCTTCTGTCACCCCTCCTTCTCTTATCCCCTTCCCCTCTTAATTTCCTTATAATACAGTAAGATAAATTTCTATATCCATTTGAGTGTATATGTTATTCCTTCTTTGAGTCAATTCAGATGAGAGTAAGGTTCACTCAATCCCCTTCACCTCCCCCATCTTCCCTTCCACTGTAAAATCTTTTTCTTGCCTCTTTCATGTTAGGTGATTTATCTCATTCTATCTCTCCCTTTCCCTTCTTCCCCGGTACATTTCTCTTTCAGCCTTTAAATTTATGTTTTTTATATATCACCCCTTGATATTCCACTTACACCTGTGCCCTCTGTCTATATATTCTCCCATCTGCCCTAATAATGTGAGAGTTCCCATGAGTTGCAAGTATCATTTTCCCATTTAGGAATGTAAACAATTTAACCTAAGTCCTTAGTGATTTCCCTTTTCCATTTACCTTTTTATGTTTCTCTTGAATCTTCCATTTGAAAATCAAATTTTCTTTTCATCAAGAATGCTTGAATGTCTTCTATTTCATTGAATATCCATTTTGTTTCCCTTAAGTTCTATACTCTGCTTTGCTGGGTAGTGATGTTGGTTGTAATCCTAGCTCCTTTGTCCACTGGAATATCATATTCCAAGACCTCTGATCCTTTAACGTATAAGCTGTTAAACCTTGTGTTATCCTGACTGTGGCTCCATGATACCTGAATTGTTTCTAGCAGCTTACAATACTTTCTCCTTGACATGCGAGTTCTGGAATTTGGCCATAATCTTCCTGGGAGTTTTCATTTTGGGATCTCTTTCATGAGGTGATCAATGGATTTTTTAAAATTTTTATTTGACCTTCTGATTCTAGAATATCAGGACAATTTTCCTTGCTTTCTAAGCTTCAGGAGTTTTGTGTAGCTGTTTTTAGAGATATTTCTAGGGACCTTAACTTTTCAATTCTTCCAGGGTGGTATGTTCTAAGGAGAGGTAGTTACTTCTGTCCTGGCATGTGCTCTGGTCTGTGAGTGACCACAAGCACAGTTTTCTGCACTTCAACTGTGAGAAGGGTTCCTGCTCCTCTGTTGCTCCAAAGTCTGGTGTGCTAGTGCTCCTCCTCTCCCTGTGACTGCCACTCCAGACTGGGATCTGGATCTTAGTTTGGGCCAAGCAACAGAGTCCTACCTTAGTGCTAGCAAAGACTATAATCTCCTTTACCACTTGCTCAATTGTCTTACTCTTTGTGAGCTGAGATCTCCAGAAGCAGCTGCTGCCACTATTGATTCAGTGGCTCCCAAGGCCTTTCCTGGTTGCTGGGACCTGGTCTGCACTGGTGTGGCCTCCTCTGGATTGGGCTCCTATCTCATCCTGGTACAACAGAGCTTTCCAGCCAACCTTCTAAGTCATCTTGGGCTGGAAAATGGTTTCACTTCATCTTTTCGTGGCTTCTTCTGCTCTAGAATTTGTTTAGAGTCATTACTTAAAAGTATTTGGAGGGGTTTGGGGGAGAGCACAGGTGAGTCCCTGCCTTTACCCTGCCATCCTGTCTCTGCCCCCCAGGGGTTTTTGGTGAAAGGAAAGTGGGTGGATAACAACTGCATAATATCCCTTTTGCCTTGGGTGGGGATGGGGAACGTGCTGCCTCAAGGCCACATGTTACCTTCTAGTTCTTCAAGTGTGGCCCTTTAACAGAATCCAAACTTCACAGAACAAATCCCTTCATAAAATGATTTGTTCTGTAAAACTTAGACTTAGCCAAAAGGCCATACCCAAAGACCTAGGAGGACACAGGCTCCCCACCCCTGGCTTAGGTTCTACTGTGTTCAGAGGGAAGAGATAAAATTATAGGTATTGGAGGAGCTGAAGCTCAGGGGTATCATATAAACTGATCTCCCAATAATCATATGCAGGTATATTTTATTCATGATGGGATAATTATGGAGCCTTCACTTTTCCATTGCTTAAGAAAAAATCTTGAATCGCCCCTAATACAAATGCATTAGAAAACCTAATTGATATTAAATCAAGACAATGCTTCAGATTTCAATAGGCAATCTGTTCTATACATATGTAGCCCAAAATATGAGGGTCTTTTGGTCAATGATGCAAAAGACTTTTAATTAAATCTTGGAACTCAACTCAAATGCTTTACCCTGGGACTTTTCTTACATTAGAATGGTCCTTGAACTTTCATTTCTAATATTCCACATAGCAAGGTTGTTAGTATGCATTTATAGTAAATGCAGTTTCTTCCAGCATTTTAATCTCTTAACTGGTCTTTCCTTTTATACAGATGCTCACCAACTGAATATTAATATCTTGCTTGGTTATGCAGAGGAACACAGTGAATTTTCTTTGTTAATGACTGTTTAACAGGAGCTTAACATTCAGGCAAAAAATTCAGATTCTCTGCCTATAATAACATTATGAGCTTGGATGACATTAGACAAAGAGCAATGACATTAGGTACCTCTCAAAAATCTGTTTGAGTAGAATGCTATAAATCTCTGTTATGAGATTTTAATGTTATTTTTAATTGGTGTTACAAGTAAAAATAGCAAAGGAGCTGGAAAAAAAAACCAGATTTTTACATAATTCTACCAGACTTAATTTTCTTTTCATTTCTTTTTTCTCTTTTAATTTTTTTCATTAATTAATTAATTTGTTTTTAGTTTTAGGTTATTACATTCAGTTGCTTAAGTTTTTGAAGTTCAAATTTTCTCCCCCTTCCTCTCCTCCCCACACCCTACTCAAGACAGTATGCAATGTGATATAGGCTCTACATATGCCTTCACCCAAAACATTTTCACAATAGTCAAATTGCAAAGAGGAAGTACAACAATGGAATGAAACACAAGAAAGAAGAAACCAAACAGAAACAAAACAAAAAGAAACCATCAAAAAAGAGAGCAATAGTTTGTTTCAATCTGCATTCAGACTCCATAATTCTTTCTCTGGATGTGAATCACTTTTTTCCATCATGAGTCATTTGGAGTTGTCTTAGAACCTTGCATTGCTGAGAGGAGCCAAGCCTATCAACATCAGTCATCACAGATACTCTGTGTCTGTAATCGTGGTTCTGCTCACCTCAATGAGCATCAGATCATATAAGTCTCTCCAGGTTATTATGAAGTCCGTCTGCTCCTCATTTCTTACAGCACAATAGTATTCCATTACATTCAAATATCACAATTTGTTTAGCCATTCCACAATTGATGGGCATCTCCCTGATTTCCAATTCTTTGCCACCACAAAAAGAGCTGATATAAATATTTTTGAACATATGGGTCCTTTTCTCACTTCTATGATTTCTTTGGGATACAGCTCTAGAAGTGGTATTGCTGGATCAAAGGGTATGCACATTTTTATAGCCATTTGGCCAATGTTCCCAATTGCTTTCCAAAATAGTTGGATCAGTTCACAACTCCACCAACAATTCATTAGTGTTCCAATTTTCCCACATCATCTCCAGCATTTATTATTTTCCTGTTTTGTAATGTTAGCCAATCTGACAGGTAAGATGTGGTACCTAGGAGTTGTTTTGATTTGCATTTTTCTAATCAACAGTGATTTAGAGCATTTTTTTTCATATGACTATAGATATCTTTAATTTCTTCCTCTGAAAACTGCCTGTTCATATCCTTTGACCATTTATCAATTGCGGAATGACTTGTATTCTTATAAATTTGACCCAGTTCGCTGTAAATTTTAGAAATGAGGCCATTATCAGAAACGCTGGATGTAAATTTTTTTTCCCCAATTTTCTACTTCCCTCCTAATCTTGGTTGCATTGGCCTTTTTTGTACAGAAAACTTTTCAATTTAATGTATTCCAAATTATCCGTTTTGCATTTCATAACATTCTCTGTCTCTTGTTTGGTCATAAATTCTTCCCTTCTCCATAAATCTGACAGGTAAAGTATTCCTTGTTCTCTCAGATTGTTTGTAATATCATCCTTTATATCTAAATCATGAACCCAGTTTTACTTTATTTTGGCATATGGTGTGAGATATTGGTCTATGCCCAGAGTCTGCCATAATATTTTGAGGTTTTCCCAGCATTTTTTGTCAAATAGTGAGATTTTATCATACTAGCTGGAGCCTTTGGGTTTATCAAACAGTAGATTACTATAGTCATTGACTATTGTGTCTTATGTATCTAACCTATTCCATGGATCCCACACTCTATTTCTTAGCCAGTACCAAGTAGTTTTAATGATTGCTGCTTTATAATACAATTTAGGATCTGGTATGGCTAGGCCACTTTCCCTAAAATTTCTTTTCATTAATTTCCTTGATATTTTGGACCTTTTGTTCTTCCATATGAATTAGGTTTTTATTTTTTCTAGCTCTATAAATTAATTTTCGGTAGTTTAATAGCTATGGCACTAAACAAGTAAATTAATTTAGGTAAAATTGTCATTTTTATTATATTAGCTCAGCGCAATCATGAGCAACTGACATTTTTCCAATTATTTAGATATGACTTTATTTGTGTGAAAAGTGTTTTGTAATTTGGTTGTATAGTTTGTGGGTTTGTTTTATCAGGTGGACTCCAAAATATTTTATAAAGTCTACAGTAATTTTAAATAGAATTTTGCTTTCTATCTCTTGCTATTGAGCATCATTAGTAATACATAGGAATGCCATTGATTTGTGTGAATTTATTTTATAGCCTGTAACTTTGCTAAAGGTATTTATTGTTTCAAGTAGCTTTTACTTGATCCTCTAGGATTCTCTAAGTATATCATCATATTGTCTGCAAAGAGTGATAACATAAGTTTCTTCTTTGCCTATTCTAATTCCTTCAATTTCTTTTTCTTCTCTTAATGCTGGTGTTAACATTTCTAGTACCAAACTGAATAATAAGTATGGTAATGGACATTCTTGTTTCACCCCTGATATTTTTGGAAATGCTTCTAGCTTATCCTCATTACATATAATGCTTGCTGATGATATTAGATAGATGCTATTTATCATTTAAAGGAAGGTTCTATTTATTCCTATGCTCCCTAGTGTTTTCAATAGGAATGGGTGAGGTATTTTTTCAAAAGCTTTTTCTACATCTATTGTGATAATCATATGGTTTCTACTAGTTTTGTTGCTGATGTGATCAATTATGCTGATTATGTTTCTAATATTGGAATAGCCTTACATACCTGGAATAAATCATACCAGGTCATAGTGCATTATTCTTGAGATAAGTTGCTTTAATCTTTCTGCTAATATTTTATTTAAAATTTTTGCATCTATATTCATAAGGGAAATTGGTCTATAATTGTCTTTCTCTGTTTGACTCTTCCTGGTTTATGTATCAGTATGATATTTGTGTCATAAAAAGAATTTGGTTGGACTCCTTCTTCACCTATTTTCCCAAATAGTTTAAAGTACCGGAATTAATTGTTCTTTAAATGTTTGATATAATTTACATGCAAATTCATCTGGCCCTTGAGATTTTTTCCTAGGAAGTTCATTGATGGCTTTTTCAATTTTTTTTTTTCTGAGATGGTCTTAAGTATTTTACTTCCTCTTCTGTTAACCTGGGCAATTTATATTTTTGTAAATATTCATCCATTTCCCTAAGATTGTCAAATTTATGGACACGCAACTGGGCAAAATAATTCTTAATTATCGTTCTAATTTCCTCTTCACTGGAGGTGAATTCACCCTTTTCATTTTTGATACTGGCAATTTGGTTTTCTTCTTTCTTTTTTTTTAAATCAAATTGACCAAAGTTTATCAATCTTATTGTTTTTTTTTTTCATAAAACCAGCTCATTGTTTTATTTATTACTTCAATAGGTTTCTTGATTTCAATTTTATTAATCTCTCCTTTGGTTTTCAGTATTTCTAATTTGGTATTTAATTGGGGATTTTCAATTTGTTCTTTTTCTAGCTTTTTCAGTTCCATGTCCAATTCATTGATATCCTTTTTCTCTATTTTATTCGTATAAGCATTCAGAGATATAAATCTTCCCCTAAGAACAACTTTTGCTGCATCCCCTAAGTTTTGGTATATTGTCTCATTATTCTCATTCTCTTGAATGAAGTTAATGATTGTTTCTATGATTTGCTGTTTGACCATTCATTCTTTAGGATTAGATTGTTTAGTTTCCAATTAATTTTTGTTTTATCTTTCAATGGCAATTTATTATACATACATACATACATACATACATACATATATATATATGTATATATATATATATATATATATTTGCATTATAATCTGAAAAGAATGTATTGACAATTTCCACCTTTCAGCAATGGATTGTGAGGTTTTTATGCCCTAGTATATGGTCAGTTTTTGTGTATGTGCCATGAACCATTGAGAAAAATATATATTCCTTTCTGTCCCTACTCAGTTTTCTCCAAAGGTCTCTCCTATCTACCATTTCTAAAATTCTTTTCACCTCCTTAACTTCTTTCTTGTTTATTTTGAGGTTAGAATTATCAAGTTCAGAGAGGGGGAGGCTGAGGTCCCCCACTTCTATGGTTTTGCTGTCTATTTCTTCTCATAACTCCCTAAATTCTCCTCTAAGAATTGGATGTTATACCACTTGGTTTACATATGGTAAGTAAAGATATTATTTAATTGTTTGTGGTGCCTTTTTAGCAGGATATAGTTTCTTTCCTGATCTGCTTTAACTAGATCTATTTTTGCTTTTGCTTTGCCTGAGATTTCAATTGCTACCCCTGCTTTTTTTTTTTTTATTTCAGCTGAAGCATAATGTATTCTACTCCATCCTTTTACCTTTACCCCGTGTATATCCCCCTGTTTCAAAGGTGTTTCTAGTAAACAACATAGTGTATGATTATAGTTTTTTAATCCATTCTGCTGTCCATCTCTGTTTTATAGGAAAATTCATCCTATTCACATTCAGAGTTATGATCATTATCTATGTCTTTCTCTCCATCCTGTTTCCCCTCCTGTTTAGGCTTTAATTTCTCCCTTCTCCCTCCCCCCCCCCCCCAAAAAGAGTTTCACTTATGACCACTGCCTCCTCCAATTTTCCATTCCAATCAGCCCCCCTGCCTTATCTTACTTTTTTCTCTTTCTACTTCTTTCCTTCTTTCTGACTGCCCCCCCTCCATTGCTTTCATCTTTCCCCTCCTTCTGTCTGTAGGGCAAGTTAGATTTCTGTAATTAACAGAGCTTTTTATTCCCTCTTTGAATCAAATCCAATTAGTAAAGCTGAAACAGTGCTCATCTCCCTCCCTTCTTTCCCTCTACTATGTTTTTGTGCCTTTTCATGTGATATAATTTACTCTTTTCTGCCTTCTCCTTTCCTCTTCTCCCATTACAATCCCTTTTTACCCCTTAGTTAGTTTTTTTTTTTTTAATCCTCACCTCGGTTAGTATATACCCACACCCTCTATCCATGCATATCCCTTTTAAATGTCATAAAAAATTCACAGTTCTCAAGATTAACAATTTCATCCTCCCATATAGGTATGTAACAATTTGGCCTTATTGAATAACAAGGTTTTTTTCTATTTTCTTTTCTTTCCTGTTTATCTTTTCTATGTCTCTTTTGAGTCCTGTATTTGAAGATCGAATTTTCCGTTGAGCTCTGGTCCTTTCTTCAGAAAGGTCTGGAAATCCCATATTTCCTTGAATGTCCATCTCCTTGCCTTAAAGATTATGCTCAATTTCACTAGGTAGATGATCCTTGGTTGTAGTCCAAGCTCCTTTGCCTTGTGGAATATCATATTCCAATCCCTCCAGTCTTGTAATGTTGAAGCTGCAAGATCCTGTGTAACCCTGATTGTAGTTCCTCAATGTTTGAATTTTTTGTCTGTTTGTAATATTTTCTCCTTTACCTGACAATTCTGGAATTTGTCTACAATATTCCTTGGCATCTTCAATTTGGGATCTCTTTCAGGAGGTGATCAGTGGATTCTTTCCATGACTATTTTTCCCTCTCATTCTAGGACCTCAGAAAAATTTCCTTGATCATTTCTTGGGAGATATTGTCCAGGCTCTTTTATTTTTCATCATGGCTTTCCTGGTAGGCCAATAATTCTGAGATTTTCTCTCCTGGATCTATTGTCCACATCAGTTGTTTTTCCAATGAGACATTTTTACATTCTCTTCTATTTTTTGATGCTTTAAATTTTGTTTGACTAATTCTTGATGCCTCATAAAGTCATTAGTTTCTACTTGCCCAATTCCAATTTTTAATGAATTATTCTGAATAATTAGCTTTCACACCTCCTTTCTCATTTGGTCAATTTTTTCCTTTAAAGGAGTTATTTTCTGCAGATAGGCTCTGTATATCCTTATCCAATTGGCTAATTTTACTTTACAGGAAATTGTTCTTTTTGGTGATTTTTTTTGTTTCATTTTGTCATTTGTATTTTTAAAATCATTGGTCAATTGTTTTTTTCTACCTCTCTAATTTGGTTTTTAAATTCCTTCTTGAGCTCCTCCAAGAATTCTTTTTGGGCTGAAGACCAGTTCATATTCCCTTTTGATGTTTCAGATGTGGGTATGGTGTCAATGCTGTTCTCTTGTGAATTCGTATTTTGATCTTCTCTGTCCCCATAGTAAGATTCTATGATCTTTACTTTTCTTGTCTGCTTCTTATTTGTGGTGGTTGCCTTTTTCCTGGCTTTTAAAGTGGATCTCTACTTCTGGGGCACAGGGGCCTCTGTCCCGTGCCTCTTGTGGTGGGACCTAGGGTCCTAGTTACTGGCTTTGTGTGCCACAGCCTCTGGTTCTGTCAGCTAAAAGCTACATATGTAATGCTGTGACTCACCTAGTGCTGAGCTGGAGCTACCTGGTATGTGCTGAGGCCAGGTCTTTCTGAGTTTCTCCAGGGTTACTGAAGCTCACAGCATGAAGTATGGGGGAGGGGTGGTCTGACAGCTGGAAGTCACCTCCTCCTCTAGGGCTGGATAGGCTCAGCCAGTGGTGGATGCTGGTGCCAGTGTCTTCTGATTCCTCTTGCTGTGCAGAGGCATGCCTGGGGTCCTGGTGTTGGCATTTGCTGGCTCTACTCCCTTGGGGCTCAGGATCTCCCTCTGGTCTGCTGAGGTGGGGCTTGCTGGATTGACTCTGGTCCTGCCCTGGACCCCTGTAGCCACTGCAGGAAGGACCCTTCCCTTCTATCTCTCTACCCTCCCAAGCTAAAAGACTTCTGTACTCCTAGGATCGACTATTCCAGGATTTTTCCTCAGGCAATGTTCTCTAGGTTTTTCAAGGTTAACAAGGTGGGAATGAGAGCACTTAGTTTACTTGGCCATCATAGATCCTGGAAGTGAAAGTATGTGACTTGTCTGTGTGCTGATATCTTCAGGAGTAGCTGCTGCCACCACCACAGGCCCTGCACTTTTGTCTCACCCAGTTCCAAGAAACCCCTGTTCTGAGCTGAGAGGTTGGGTGATCACTACTGTTACCAATGATTGAGTTCACTGCCTTGCACCTGATTCTGCTCCATTATGGTTGAGTCTGCACTGATATAGCCTGCATACTCTGTGATCTTCCAGTCAAGTGCAACAAATCCTTCCCAGTGACCTTCCCAGACTGTCCTGGGCTGGAAATCTACCACACTCTAACTCCTAGTGGATTCTGCCTCCTCAAAATTTGTTCAAATTCACTTCTTAGAGAGACCTGACAGAATTTATAGGAAAGCTCTGGTGAGTTGCTGCTTTCACTCTGCCATCTTGGCTCTGCCCCACTACATGCCACCACCTCCCCCCCGACCTAATTTACAAGAAAAAAAAGTTTTATATGGATGGGAAGTCTAGGTAGTACTAGAAAATATAGAACAACAAGCTTGATGTGATTCACTGGTTCTATCAATGATTATCACTTTCTTGAACCCTAAAGAAAAAAAAATGGTGATTACTAGTAACTTACATGGTTTCACTGAAAGTAAGTTTTCTCATATTAACATGATTTATTTTTGATGGGGCTATTAGACTTTTGGTAAAAGAAACTGTGCTGATATGGTTTATGTTGGGTTTAACAATATATTGGGCAAATTATTTTATTATTCATATTATTCATATTCCATATATTCATGTGGAAAATGTCTACTCTGGATGATATGATTCAATGGATTTATAGCTGTGCATAACCAAATGTAAAGAGAGTTAATGTCAATGTGGAAGAAAGTCTCTAATATACTGTTGTCTTTGATCAGTCTTATTCACTATTTTTATCAACAACTCTAGTGAAGGTATAGAAAACATGCATATTACTTTGGTACCTTCCAGAAAGCTGAGAGAATAGTAAATACATTGGACAAGAGTTTGAAAATTCAAAAAGTTCTCAATGACCAAGAATTATGGGCTAAATATTAACAAAATGAAATCAGATGTGTGTGTGTGTATGTGTGTGTGTGTGTGTGTGTGTGTGTGTGTGTGTGTTGTGAGTGAGGAAAACCTGTCAGTAGCAGTTCGTATTTTTAAAAAATTGGGATTTTCATTGAGGATATGTTAAACACCAGTAACTAATGTAACAAGGCAACCAATTCAATTCAGCAAAAATGTATTAATAGGGGAAATAAGCATTTATTAAGCAAGTTCTACGTACAGCGTGCTGATCAAGAAGTTATAAAGATGAAACCTGGTATAAAACCTATCCTTAAAAAGTGTGCCATCGAACTAATGTTAAAAAATTATGCCATCTTAGTATCTATATTATGTAAATCAAGGGAGAAAATAATTCCACCATTCTCTATATGTCAGATTATAGGCAAAGGGACGCGTAAGTTTCTGAGTGCTACGTTTCTAGGACAGACATTGATAGATTTAAGTGGGTCTAAAAGAGGGTGATCAAAGAAAGTCTTTGGTGTAGAAATGAAAATCCTGAAGAATAAAGTTTGGTGGGTTATTGAGAATGACAGTAACACATTTTAATAGTAGCCCTTTCCTCATTTAGCCCTGTGAAGCAGGAAATGTAAATGTTATCAACATTTAGAAGAACAGGATACAGAAGGACAGAGGGGGTAAATAATTTAGTATAAGGAAGATTTAGGACAAAAATCTGGTTGTCACATATCAGAAGAACTCTTTATCATGTCACCACAGTATTTTCTATATGATGACATCTGAAACATTAGAAGGGCTATGCTAGGTGAAATGACAATTGTAGATTTCCTAAAGCTAATGAGGACAAAATTAAGAGGAACATATACAAAGTAAAGCATTTAGAGTTAATTCAAGGGAGTATTTTGTAACAGTTTAGAGATGTCCAAAACCAGAATAAAGTTCCTTTTGAATCCGTGAACCAACTCCCATCACTTGAAGTATTCAAACAGAGATTGGATTCCAATATCTCCTGGACTATGACAACAAAGTCTTAAATTAGATTAGAGTCTTAAATAGAGGATGTGTTATGTACCTTTAATACTTTGATTGCTTTAAAAGAAAGAAGGGAACTTTATTTCCTGACATCCATTGCATTAGCTTCATTTTTAAAATACAAATGAATCCAGATAGAGAAATGAATAGGATAATAGTATCCTGAATTTTAATTTGAAAGCAACCAAAGAAGCCATCTGGCAAAACTCCCTCATTTTATACATAAGGAAACTGAGGCCCAGAAAATTTAAATGATTGTTCAATGTTATTCAGAAAATAAGTGGCAGAATCAGGAACCTCATCCAAGTCCTTCGTCTCCAAACCCATAATTCCTTCCACATTGCTCAAGCTGTTGAAACCAATTCTTATGTCCTTTCAAACTCTATGCAGAGTTTGGAAATTATGGCAATCTCTAAAGAGTAGCTAGCTCTAAGGATTTCCACTAGTCTTGTTTGGCCATAGGCATGAATAGGACTAAGAAACCAAAGAGAAAACAAAATTACCTTCTTTCCCAACTGTTGGTTCTATCTTTCAAACTTAAACTAAGTCTTTAAGGAACTGGTCATGCAAAACCCTATGACCAATTCCTTTTTAACCAGTGCTATTGCTGTCTTTTGCCTGAATTGAAGTGCTAATATTTTTCCAAGGATTGCTGGATTTTAAGAACTCGTTAACACATTAACAATTCTTCATCTGTAGTCACTTTGTAGTCCTACATCTATGGAACCAAGTAAAAGGGTAAACCCAATTTTCTCCCTACCTGTGTAGTACTTAGTCATGATAATATAGAAATACCTAGATCTTAAAATAAAATAATAATTTTAAAAATCACCAACACAGTGCCAAGTTCTAGGGATATAAAAAGAGACAAGACAGTCCCCACTCTTACAATCTAATGGATGAGACAATATGCAAATAAATACGTACAAAGCAAACTATATGCAGGACATATAAGAAATAACTAACAGAAGGAAGGCATCAATATTAAGAAGGGATGGGAAAGACTCAGTAAAAGAAAGAATTTTAGTTGTAAGTTAAAGAAAGCCAGGGAGGATAGTAGGTGGAACAGAGGAGGAAGAGTGCTCTAACCATGGGTGAGAAAATATCCAGAGGAGAGAGGGGTTTCTTGGAACATCAGGAAAGCCATTATTACTGGACTAAAGAGTAGATAGATGGCGTAGGAGGGGCTGGATTATAAAAAGCTTTTAATGGTAACAGAACATTTAGTATTTGATCTTGGAGGCAGTAGGGTATCACTGGAGTGTATTGAGTAGAGCAGTGGCATGATAAGTGTCAAATGTTATGGAAAGATCAGGAAAAACGAGGGAAGTAAAAAGGCCACTGGGTTTGTCAAGTATGAGATCATTAGTAATTTTGGAGAGAGTAGTTTTGGTGGAATGATAAAGTCAGAAGCTAGAATACCAGAGGTTAAGAAGAGAGTGAGATGAGAGACAGAGTAAAGGTGCCTATAGTAGATTGCCTTTACAAAGAATTTAGCCACAAAGGGCAGAAGGGATATAGGACAATAGTTAGCAAGGATGGAAGGATCAACTGAAAGATTTTTTTTCAGGATAGAGGATTGGCATGTTTGTAGGCTGTAAACAAGTGATGGGGATGAGAGTCCTCTCATACAGGAGACTGTTTTGATCTTCCTCATTTTATAGTGTATCTTTTCCTAATATACCTTGTATTTATTTTGTATGGCTAGTTGGAATGGATAGAGCACTGTACCTGGGGTCCAGAAGATCTGGACTTAACTCCTACTCTAGATATTTTAGTGCCTGTGTATCCCTGAGTCAGTCCCTCACCCTCAGTTTCCTCATCTGTCAAATGGGAATGATAAAAATAGCATCTGCTTCCCAGATCTGTTGGGTGGATAAAATGAGATTTGGAAAGTACTTTGCAAATGTTAAAAGTAGCATATACATGTTAGCTATTATTAGTTATTACAATTTTTACTCTCCACTCTTCGTATCTATCTCCACTACTTAATCAGGATTTATTGTTTTTCTAGTACTAGTTGTACTAGTTTCAGATGTTCTAGTAGATTTTCTTTTCAAACTGATGCTATTTTTTTACCCATTACTCTCTAGATCTCAGAAATTTCCTTGACAACCAACCTAATTTGCCAGGCCAGAAAAACTTTCTGCTTTTTCTTGATTCATAACTATCACTTCCACACCAGAGTTTCAGTTAAACTCCATCTATTCTTTACTTTACACCCTATTCTCTGATCATCTCTTCTTCAGCAATGGCTGTGTCTCCAAGTTTATCCTTTTAGCCGCCTTCTCCCTTCTCCACACATATCTGTTCTTAAACTAAGAACCATGATCAGATACAATCTGATATCATTCATGGAAGGTATGTTAATCTACTCTACAATGGCCCTATTCACCATCCAGAAACTTTCTAGTAATTAGTGCCCCTCCCTGATGACCTCTCCCCTTTGTGCATTTTTCCCCCAAATAGGATACAAGCTCCCGAAGGGCAAAGGCTGCTTTTGCTTTTCTATTTGTATCACCAATGCTTAGTAAAATTTTGGCATGTTATTTCATTTAAAAATAGAGATAGTAGTGAGACATTTAAGCAAATCTGATTGTTAAAACAATCTAAATAACTACTTACAACTTTCAACAGTTACTGCATTTTTCCAAGTTATGGATATTTTCAAAGCCATTTTATTACATAGTAATTACCAAAATGAATGCCAATTAGAAACATAAGAAATATAAGACTATAGCCCTGACATTTCCACTAGCTTATTCTTTTCCTAAGCAGAATGTAGCTTCTTGATGACAGGGACCGTTTCCTATTTGACCTGGTTTATGTATACTTTTAAAAATAATCACTATTGGCAGAACCCAGAAAATAGCAGAGGGAAGCAGGGCTCCAGCCCAGGACAGCCTGGATGGTCTCTGGGTAAGGTCTATCCTGCACAGAGCTGAGAGCAGAGGGGAGTGGAGGAGAGCAGAGCCCAGTGTGTGCTGCATGGACCAACAAGACCAGGAGCTGGGCTGAGTGTGCCCTAGTGCCCTGAATCAGTGAGCTGGAGCAGTTACCAGACTTCTCAACCCACAAACACCAAAGACAACAGAGAAGGTTAGTGGGAAAATCTGCAGGAGTAGAAGGAGTTCATGGTTTGGCCACCGCCCCGGGGGCAGCAGAAATGGGGCAGTTACCGAACTACAGCTGCAGTTACTTCCAGCCCCAGGCCCATCTGGTGGAAGGAATTCAGTGGTGGATCAGAGCAGGAGTGAAGAGCCTGCTGAAGATCTAAGTCCAGTCCAGGTTGGGGGTTCTTGGGGAAGGAGGAGTGCTGGTGTGGCAGAGCTGGCGCATCCCCCCAGGCATGGAACATAGTTCTCTTAACTCTACAAGCAGTCATACCCTGCTGAAAAACTCAAGGGTCAAGTTAGTTGGCTGGGAATATGGCCAGGCAGCGAAAATGCACCCAGATTCAGTCTCAGACTCCGGAATCTTTCTTTAGTGACAAAGAAGACCAAAACATACAGACAGAAGAAGTCAACAAAGCCAAAGAGCCTACAACAAAAGCCTCAAAGAAAAACATGAACTGGTTTCAGTCCCTGGAAGAGCTCGAAAAGGATTTGGAAAAGCAAGTTAAAGATGTAGAGGAAAAATTCGTAAGAGAAATGAGAAGGATGTGAGAAAACCATGAAAAACAAGTCAATGACTTGCTAAAGGAGACCCAAAAAAATACTGAAAAATATACTGAAGAAAACAACACCTTAAAAAATAGACCAACTTAAATGGCAAAAGAGGTCCAAAAAGCCATAGAGGAGAAGAATGCCTTGAAGGGCAGAATTACCCAAATGGAAAAGGAGGTCCAAAGGACCACTGAAGAAAATACTACCTTAAAAATTAGACTGGAGCAAGTGGAAGCTAATGACTTGATGAGAAATCAAGATATTATAAAGCAGAACAAAAGGAATAAAAAAGTGGAAGACAATGTGAAAACTGGAAAAACCACTGACCTGGAAAATAGATCCAGGAGAGATAATTTAAAAATTATTGGACTACCTAAAAGCCATGATCAAAAAAAGAGCCTAGATATCATCTTTCAATAAATTATAAAGGAGAACTGCCTTGATATTCTATAGCCACAGGGCAAAATAGAAATTGAAAGAATCCATTGATCACCTACACAAATAGATCCCAAAAAGAAATCTCCTAGGAATATTGTCGCCAAATTCCAGACCTCCAAGATGAAGGAGAAAATACTGCAAGCAGCCAGAAAGAAACAATTTGAGTATTGTGGAAACACAATCAGAATAACCAAAGATCTGGTAGTTCTACAGTAAGAGATCAAAGGGTTTGGAATACGATATTCCAGAGGTCAATGGAGCTAGGATTAAAACAAAGAATCACCTGCCAAGCAAAACTGAGTATCATACTCCAAGGCAAAATATGGACTTTTAATAAAATAGAGGACTTTCAATAAAATAGAGGAATTTCAAGCTTTCTCAGTGAAAAGGCCAGAGCTGAATAGAAAATTTGACTTTCAAACCAAGAATCAAGAGAAGCATGAAAAGGTAATCAAGAAAAAGAACAAGAAAAATAAATTGCAAGGGACTTACTAAAGTTGAACTGTTGTGTTTACATTCCTACATGGAAAGATGATGTGTATGATTCATGAGACCTCAGTATTAGGATAGCTGAAGGGAATATGCATATGTATATATGTAAATATGAGTGTGTATGTATGAATATATGTATGTTTATATATATATATATATATATATATATATATATATATATAGAGAGAGAGAGAGAGAGAGAGAGAGAGAGAGAGAGAGAGAGAGAGAGGGAGAAAGAGAGCAGGCACAGAGTGAGTTGAAGATGAAGGGAAGATATCTAAAAGAAATAAAATCAAATTAAGGGATGAGAGAGGAATATATTGAGAGAGGGAGAGAGGGAGAGATAGAATGGGGTAAATTATCTCGCATAAAAGTGGAAAGAAAAAGCAGTTCTGTAGGTGGGGAAGAGAAGGCAGGTGAGGAAGAATGAATGAATCTTGCTCTCATCAGATTTGACCTGAGGAGGGAATACCATACATACTCATTTGGGTATCTTACCCCACAGGAAAAAAGGAGGAAGAAGATAAAAAAAGGGGGGATGGTAGAAGGGAGGGCAGATGGGGGTGGAGTTAATCAAAAAGAATCACTTTCGAAAGGGGACAGGGCCAAGGGAGAAAATTCAATAAAGTGGGACAGGTTAGGAAGGAGCAAAATATAGTTAGTCTTTCACAACATGAGTATTGTGGAAGGGTTTTACATAATGATACGCATGTGGCCTATGCTGAATTGCTTGACTTCTTAGGGAGGGTGGATGGGAAAGGAAGAGGGAAGAGAATTTGGAACTCAAAGTTATAAAAACAGGTGATCAAAACCAAAAAAAATTTTGCGTGCAACTAGAAAATAAGATACACAGGCAATGGGGTGTAGAAATTTATCTTGCCCTACAAGAAAGGAAGGGAAAAGGGGATGGGAGAGGGGTAGGGTGACAGAAGGGAGGGCTGACTGGGGAACAAGGCAACCAGAATATATGCCATCTTGGAGTGGGGGGGGAGGGTATAAATGGGGAGAAAATTTGTAATTCAAACTCTTGTGAAAATCAACCCTGAAAATTAAATTAAAAAAAATAAAAAAAAAAACAAAGAAACAGAAGCCAGATTCATGAAGGCCTCTTGAGTAAATAAATGCTACTTACTATGTGTCAAGTACTATGCTAGAGATGCAGCAAATTATATTTTAGGGCATTTTCTAGTCCTGACAATTACCTGCTGGACTATCTAAGAGATGGGATGTACCCCTGTGTATGAAGTGCTGAAGGAGTCATCTGGTATCCTGTCTGTGCTCATATCTTCTTTGAAGCCATGGCTTCCTTCAGGACATTGACAAAATACTACCTTATCTCTATAACATTTGGTATACCACTCATTTATTGGGATTTCTTGGAAATATCTTGATGTGTCCATATGTTTTGGTTGTTGTTGTTATTTTTCTTTTGTTCCTGGAGGGTTGATGTTTCTGCAAGTTTATTAATAAAGTCTGGTTTCATACCTTGAGAATCATAAGTCTAACTAGCATAAAAATTAGCATATGGTAGGGTTATATATGGAATATAGGATCTTCCTCATATATGGAATATAAGATTTTCCTCATCCATTAATAAGCCTGTGTGACAACATGTGTTCCCTTTTTCCCCCTGGAACAGGGGTCATGTTCCCAGGTCTAAAGGTACACAGGTATTCCAACTATGGATGTCTTGCTGATTTGAACTCCAGCCTAGTTCACTGCTGTGGTTCATCCTGAATCACATAGAGCCCATTGGGTGAGGAACTTGCCTAAGAGGAAGATTGCTAAGGAGATGCTTGCTTACGGGAGGCTTGCTTGCAGGAAGGCTTTCACACCATTTGGTACTAAGCTAATTAGGCACTGAGTCACGAAAGTTGTGATTCCTTCTGGGTCTGAGCTTATTAGCTGAAAATGTACATATATTCTGAGGTGAGATTTTGCTGTGTGAGTTCAATCATGGGAAGAATGTTCACCTGAGGTCTTTGTGATTTAGCTGGATGAAACTCTGGGTAGTCATTGTTAAGGAGCCCCCCTGGCTTTGTGAACCCAGACGTTGGTGCTCCTCCAGTCTTGTGATGTATTATTCTGTTAAGACAGTTGCAGCCCTGTCTATTGGATCTCTATGCTAATTTCTCTCTGTTTGTATTTTCTCTACCTTCAAGGTGCTGATCTTTCCCCTGAACTAGTGAATGATCTTTACCTTCTTTACTTATATATCTTGAATTAAAGTAAAATTATTAACCCTTTTGAAGCTGTCTTTCCTTTAAAAGAGCAGATCAAAGAACCTGTGGTCTCAGGCCATCCTGGGTGTGCTAGGATGCTTGCCAATACACATATTTAATATAAATTGAAATGTGTATGATGTGTTAGAGGATAATAATACATACACAGCTACCATGCAGTTGTGTTGTGTGGAAAACTTTTTGTTTTCCATCAAGTGCTTTACATCAAATATGAGCTATCATTATAGAAGCTGATGACCCAGGGTGAAACATAAACAACTGACACATAAAGAAACCAAGGAGCAGATGATCATTAGCTACTGAGAGAGTTGTTTATACTGATGGTCAGGCAATATTCTGTTTCCAAATAAGAAGTTCAGGAAGACACGCTAAGAGAGACTAACAGTGAAAGAATGGTTTATTGGAAGAATGCACAAGAACAAAGATCAACCAACATCTTCTTTTGCTAGTAGATGAAGAAGACCTAAATCAGCAGTCCCATCAGCCATGCATAGAACTGTACCCTAGATTGCCAATTATTAAAAACATGAGTAGGTCTATAGATAAACAACCAGAAAATGAACAGGTTACAGTCAGCCGTACATGATGAGTAACTCAGGGTTCTCAGGGATTAGAATGAGCAAGGTGAGTCATATGCTTCAGGAAGACTATCTATGTGTCATCTTCTGGGACGGTCCAGTGGAAGGCACCTCAAGAAGACACAGCAAACTAGAAAGAAATAATAACAGGAGTGAAGTGCAATCTTATTTCCGAGAGAGAGTAAAGGTTCAAAGAAAAGTTAATCCTTGATGAACAGAAATATTGAACAGAACTCAAAGCATCTATCGTACTGATATTTGATGAAGTTATTCCAATGATACAACTGCTTATTTCTACAATGTGCCATTCTGTCTTTCAAGTAATACTATCACATTGTTGGAGCCAAAGCATTCATGTCTACTCATGGTTCCTACACAACAAAGAGCTAAATGAGTTATGTGGGTAAATATATGGAGGTGAGAATTAATTACAAATTAGAATACTCTTTTGACTGTCATAATGTTTGTCACCATGTTTGTAATTACACCCTGGACCCTTTTGATAAGCTAAAGTTTTGGGTAGGCTTTTTACTTTCAAGCATGTAGAATCATCTTCCATGACAAAGAGTGGACAGTTGTGGGCTAGATGTTGGTGTTCAAAACCCTGATAGACTACTTTGTTATTGTTTAGTCATTCAGTTGTAACTGACTTTTCATGACCCCGTGGGTAATACTGGCCATGAGATTTTCTTGGCAAATATACTGGAATGGTTTGCCATTTCCTTCTCCAGTGGACTGAGGCAAACAGAGATTAAGTCAGTTGCCAGGAGTCACACAACTAGTGTATAAGGCCAGATTTGAAATCAGGAATTCCTGACTCCAGAACCAGTCCTCTACCCACTGAACCACCTAACTGTTTCTGATAGGCTACTTCATCACCATCATTTTTCTATGTCTTTGGTGAGATGGGATATTTTCTGCATATGCAATTAAATCTTTTATACCAGAACACAACTGTTTAAGACCAGCCCTAGGACTGTAATTCATTTATTCCTTTACATCAAATCTTCATTTCAAGTTTATGATGATTACTGATAATTTGATATTCTCTCTTCATTGAAGATGGGGTAGTTCATTAGGTATTTCAAAAGGAAGCTGACTCCAAAGTTTGCCTACACTGACTAAATGTCAATATTCTTTGCTGTGATATTTACAGCAGGGAGAGTCTTGTCATCATTTTACCTTGTGTGCTCTTAATGGCACAGTAGGAGACTTCTACCTAATACAAATTACTCAGCACAGCATGAAGACAGCATAAATAATTCATTAAATAATTTCCAGGACAGTTTTGTTCATTATAATAACACATTCAATTTATTACATGGCACTTCCCATATGTGGACCTAAACCACTTTTATATAATTGTCCCATTAATCCATATAATAAATTAATAATCACCTACAAGATAGGTAAGAACAAAGCAATATTACTCCTGTAATTACTCCACCTAAGAATAGAAGTTAACCACTTGCTACTCTTTTATAAAGAACTTATCACCTCATGAAATTAGATTTTAAAAAGAGACTAAAGTAAACCTTTAAGGAATGACAAATTATGTATTTCATCTTTTGGTGAGTATAATAATAGAAGCACAGGATAACAGTAACAATTCCACTCACACTTATGCAGTGTATTTAAGGTTTATGAAATCTTAAACTTTCATAAGTGAATCAATTAATCTGGTAAGAGCCCTTTCTTTGATATTCTGAACTAAAGATCAAAATTAACAAAATTCAATTTAATTAAGTTCAATTCAACAAACATTGACTGGTCACCTACTGTGGGGGGAAAAGCAGTATGCTTGGCTATGAGGATTTGAAAATAAATCATAATACGGTCCTTGCCCTCTAGAAGCTTTTATTATACTTGCTACAAGGCTGCCAAGCCTACAAAAAGGAATGGAGTTGAAAATGATCTGCTTAATAAAGTAAAACCAACAAAAGAACCATTTACGGTATTTTGATCACCCATTCTTGTTCCAACCCAATTTAGACCAATGATACAAGTAGTACTCTATCAATAATTCTCATTTCTCATATTGGAGAAGGTATTATAAGTTTCAAGGACTATACAAAGAGCCAATCAGTCCAATATATAGAACTATTTCATTTTTGCATGTGTGGGATGATATTCATTTTGAATCTTAAAGGTAAAAACCAGAAGGAATGAGTAGGAATTTCAGAGAGGTGGGTTTAGGCGTAAAAAAAATTACCTAAAATTTTCAGTTGTCAAAAAGATGAATGAGATTCTTGTCATTGGAAATTTGTAGCAGGTGGCTTTCTGATTTCTGTATAGGTATATTATAGAAGGGATCAGAAAAAAATAGTCTCAGATATCCCTTCTAACTATTAGAAGTTATTCTTCTGTAATTCTATAAACTAGCAAATTAGAGAAATTGAATCTTGTTCAGCTTTCTATTGTCAAGTCCAATCATATCTTCATCTGAATTAGAGTGTTTTAATTATGATGATTAATGACTATCATGGAATCTGTTTTTTTTGTTTATATGATTCAACATGCATTGAGGGCATTGTATATGAAAGACCAAAGAAATCAAAGATCTTTGATTTGTATTAATCATCTTACAAACAAATAAAAAGTAACAAAACTATTATCCTCAAGAAGCATGTTATAAAACAACATGGATAAAATCTGGACCAACTAAAATCAATATAACTGTAGGTAAAAGGGTGTAGAGATATTCCTGAAACACCACAATATTGTCATCACACAGAGATGGCATTCATTTAATGAGGACAGATGCAAATGGGGGACAACATAAATACCAACCCCTCCAAATTGTTTCCAGTTCGCTCCCAGTATTAGTGGCTCAGACATGCAGCTGGAATCACATTCTGATTCGACGCCTCAAATTTGTTCAGGGATCAAACTTTTAATATAGAATTTCAGACCAAGAGTGGATGTGTCATTAATTGGAGACTAATTTGTAGGCAGTGAGGGAAGGCAATGAACTCCTGAAGTCAGGGCATTTTCTGAATTGTCAAATGAAGAATGAGGGGCAGGGACCCAGGAGACTTAACATTAATTGTGTCACTCGTGTAAGTGACTGGTTGTAGGGGTTGGGATGGAAGTGGGGGCAAATCCTGGTCTCCAATTCATTAAGTCTTAGCATTTATGCATCCTGGGGACTGGGGTTATACCAGTCAACTTAGTTTTCAATGACTTGAAATAAAACAAAGGCAAAAACAGTTGTCTAGACCAAGGCCTATGGGATATTTAAGGAGGGAGAAACCACTATCAGTTAGGGAATAAGTGATTCACAGAACCAAAAATTTCACAATTACAACAGATATAAGCATCAATCATCTAATATAATATCTTTGTGAAAAGCAACCACCCATCCCCCAATATACCCAATATTTGGTCATCTAGCATTTGCTTGAAGACTTCCAAAGAAAGGAACTCTACTGTTCCCTAAAGCACCCAATTTCCCACTAGTATAACTCCTGACATGAAACTTAATCACTCCTCGCCATCTGTTCCTGCTAGTTCTACTCTCTAGGGAAAAGGCAGAGCAAGTTTAAGGTCTCTTCCTCATGACAACCCCTCGATCAGCTATACTGCATGCTCAACATCTCAGCATTGCTTTCACAGGCTAAATTACCCCATTCAGTTCTGTTAACCAATTTGCATGTGATATGAATCAAGACCTTTCCCACACTGGCTTTCTTTCTCTGTATATTTTCTTGTCTTTCAATTTTCTTTCTAAATTTTAGTGCCCAGAACTGAACACAACTCTACAGATGTGTAACAATTGTGACAGAGTATTAGTGGAGTTATCACCTCTTTTTTCCTTTGGGGTGTGACTCTTTTTAATCCAGCCAAGACTGTGTTAAATTTGTTCATTATTGCCATCATCATCATCACCATCATCACCACCACCACCATCACCCCTTTTATATAAAGCCCTGTAACATTTGCAAAACTCTTTCCTTTCCACAACAATATGAGACAAGTAATGATGCTTCCTGATTTGGGATGTGAAGGGAAAGAAAGCTTGCAGCAAATGGTAAGGAATGAAGGGTTTGGGGGATGGAATCCTGCACCAGTGAACAGATATGCAATAGTTCAGTAATAGATTAAGAGACAGATAATTTTTGAATGCAGCTGGAATATTGAATACGGGAAAGGCAGCAAAGATAATTGAGTGTGCAATGGTGAAGTAAAGAATGTCTTGAAGTGCTGAGCTAAAAGCAGTATATTTTTTTCCTCTAGGCAATGTGGCCACTGAAGGTTTTGGAGCAAAGGAGTAACATATCACAGAAACAAAGAATCCCCAAGATAGACAGGACCTTAGTGGCCATCTAATCCAACTCAATTATGAAGAAACTGCCCTGGGGCATACAGAACAAGAAGCGATTCACCTAGGGATTTAATGCCTTGATACCTCTGATTGTTTTTTTTTTTTCTTGTACAGATATAGTTTGAGCTAGATGGAACTAGATGTTTCTACTCTTACTTTATGATTTGATTAAGGCTGGTTGGGGACTCATACTAGTCTGGATGTAAAATGTTGAAGGCAAAATCAATAGTAATGGACAGTAAGAGGAAGGTGGAATAGAAGTTGAAAAGTACACAATTTTTATAGGGGTCCTCCCGTGTTTCCCGAAGGAGCCCATTCCATTTCTAGATAGTTCTGATTTTTGGAGTAGTATTCCCTTAAATCAATCTTAAATTTCCCTTTGGTAACTTCCATAATTTGTTCCTAATTCTGTTCTCTGGGTTTAGCCAGAGCAATCTATTCCTTGTTCCAAAAAATACCAAACTTAAAACTTCAAATACTTAAAGACAGTTATTTTGCTATCTCACTCCCTCACTCTTTGCCTTTAATCTTCTCTTCCTTAGGTGAAGTATCCCTGTATCCTTATGGACATACTCTCCAGACCATTTACCTACTAAATTCAGATTAGGATATGACAAGCATCTTCTTTCTGCACTATAAGTTGAATTCCTTTAAAGAAGGACAACCATAAAACAAGACAACATGAGTCTCAAGCTTGTGAAAAGAAACCGATAAAAACAAACAAAAAAAAAAAACAGAACAAAATTGTTCTCTAATGCATTTGTTTGAATTCTACTTATACTTTAGTGCCCAACAGAAGACCTATTTCTTCCATGAAATGTTTCCTGATAGTTCAGACAACAGAATTCTAAATTTTAGTCCTACTTAATATCTGTGTCATTCATTTTGACACAATCTGATATTGCCTAGCATGATTATTGGATTACACAAATAGTCAAGAAACATTTACTAGAAGACTACTTGAGGTCAGTACATGAAGGTAAGCTAAAAGACAAAACAATGTCCTTAATTTCAAGAAAGTTGTTTAAATTACTTCATATAAAATGGACATCCTCTCCATAGTCCTCAACGGTAGGGGATATTTCTCGTGATTCATTTCTGTCCTCCAAAACCCAAACACAGCAGTAAGCATGTGATCAGGCAGCTAGCTAGGTGGTACAGTAGATAGAGTGCTTGGCCTAGAGTCAGGAAGATTCATCTTCCTGAGTTCCAATCTGTTCTGAGACACTTACTAGCTATGTGACTCTGGGCAAATCACTTAACTCTGCCTCA
The DNA here is from genome assembly GCF_011100635.1 of Trichosurus vulpecula. NCBI lineage: Eukaryota > Metazoa > Chordata > Mammalia > Diprotodontia > Phalangeridae > Trichosurus > Trichosurus vulpecula. The sequence continues at coordinate 127,913,621 of NC_050573.1, read as the reverse complement.
GTTTCGTCATCTGTAAAATGAACTGCAAAAGGAAACGGCAAACCGCTCTATTATCTTTGTCATGGAAACCCCAAATATGGCCACAAAGAGTTGGACATGACTGAAAAATAACTCAACCACAAGCATGTGATCAGCACACAATAAGTCAGACAATGAATATTTATAAAGTGTTTTCTACGTACCAGTCACCTAGCACAGCTGAAACAAAGAAACTTAAAAAAAAATCCTATCTGTCCTAAAGCTACAATTGACTGAGGAAGAAAATGTGAAAATAACTAGTTAAAGACATTTATCCAGATTGAAAAAGTGTTATACGAAATGGGGAGGAATTAGCAACCGAGATGACTGGGAAAGGTCTCATTCAATTCAATTGGATGGAAAGAGTACTATTCATTTTTTTCTCTTCAAATTCTTTAAATGTGGATATTCCATTATTTAGCAAACTAGGAAGAGAAATCCTTCCCTTTTCAGGAAAAGAAAGTATTATTCTTGATGAAAGACAATGGCTTTGTTAAGAGGTTTGCTTTTGTTATCAGCAGTGTTTCATATATCTGATATAGTAGGTCATATTTACAGAAAGTTCCTTCAATAGAACCCTCTTCCTGATGGGGGAATTTTTTATGAGCAGTACAGACTCCAATGTGATTAGCTATACCATTTATCTACAAGCTATATGGGGAAATCCCATTGTGTTTATGCAGGTCATTAAATATAAACTTCATTTTAAAAATCAACAACAACAAGGAAATTAGACTCAGTTAAGGCAATAATCCTGGAGGACCCCCAAATACAATCAGAATAAAGTCTCCACTCAAGGGAAATCAGAGGTGTAGGGAGGTGGCCTATATATGGACAGTATTCCCAATTTAATCTTATCCCAGGATTTCAAAATTCATAAAGAAACAGAAGGCCT